>NW_014332892.1:2539157-2671746 GCF_000341935.2 Cephus cinctus
GGGGGGGGGGGTGAAGATCTGCAGGACGATTGATTATCTGGCAATTAAGGAGATATTCTCGTATCAGACCCGCGGACGTTGGTTGAGAGCTGCGGAATATCCTTGAAGTTCCTAATGATTTAAGAATTGGCATAACGCGGTTTGGTACTCGCAAAAAATAATTATTAAATCTCCCTAGGAATCCTAGTGACAAATGACAGTTTAATTTGATCCCATAGTATCCCGATTAGCCTTTTCCCCCAGATTTCAAGTCTCCAATAACCCACATTACGTTCAATCAATCTTCTGCCGTGGAACCATCTATGGCTCTTTAACACACAAATATATATATATATATATGCATACTTCTATAACTGCATATAGATTCAATCTAAATCCTCCGTCTCACGTATGTTACAGGAGAATCCAGAACCGAAGTGAAGGGACTACAATATTTCCATCAGCTGGTCCATACCCAAGTCACCGGAAGGTCCCAATCGTGTCTTAAACGGTTCGTGCGGCCTTTGCTAAGTCATAAGGAAGAAAAGGTCAGAGCGCGACAGATACGCGATAAAATATGTAATAAATGAATACATGAAATAATATATATCCAGTGGTTTTTTTATTTTGGCGATAGGAGAGAAGAAAGGATACCGGCGGAGTAGGAGGATAAGGAGTAAAAGGATACAGGAGTTTCCCAGCATCCGAGCGAAGGAAGATTTTTCTCGCGCGTCTCCTTTGCACGGGGAAATTTCCCCAGGCTGATTGGGACAATTATGTCAGCCAAGCTAAACGGTACCGGGACGGTATCACCTCTGGACAGAATGGCTAATTTCCCGGCGGACGTCAGCTAACGCGAAGCGCCGGGAAATATGTGACGAATCTCGAAGCCTGACAAACATGCTGACTGCCGACCTCGAATCGAACGGCTTTATCACGACGAACCTGACTGCCGTGCTGCGCCAGGTCGCCTGCAATGGGACCTTCCTCGACTGCTTCCAGGAGTGCGCCCTGACCCTGGCCAACCGGGAGAGTCACTTCTGCACCGTCGAATACGGGACTACGCTCTTCTGCAGAGCCTGCGACTATCTGGACTGCGACCTCAATGTTTCCCTGGTGCTGAGCGGACTGGATAAGGTCGAGGGGGTCTTCCTCTCGCAGATACAAAAGTTTCACGACTGCAACGACTCCGCTGTACTTGGAGAGGTACATCGGCGATTTTTTTATTTACTCCGAGGCGCCATTACGGTTCGATAATGCAAATGGAATATCGATGTTATCGAAAGAAACTAAAAACAGGCGCGAATCGTTGTTAATTGTTGGTTAAGACCAGATTGTTACTATCGAAGAGGACTCGAGGGTCTCTGACTGATTTGGATCGCGGATGAATACTCGTGATTGAGGTTTGGGTAGGTTGAGATGGGATGATGATGAATGAGGGTGAAAGATTAGGAGGGGGGGGGGATATGCAAAATAAATTTCTTTTGGGTAAACTAATTTAATTATTGACGTTGGAGCGAATTCTTTTTTTTTTGTTTTTTTGTTTTTTTTTTTCAAATTTTTTCATCTCATTTTACTGATTACACTTCGCTCTCGTTTCGGGGTCATTCGGATTCTGTTAGTAGATTTGGGGGTGACTGCGATATAATTTTGGGAAAAATGTTCCAGCAGGTTCTAGAATGTTCGACGACCGATAACGTCACTTTGGATGAATTCGGGGTGACCTGTTCCCGTGCACCTCGGCCGAGCTGGGTCATCAAGGGTCGTCGCCTGGACTGGAGCTTCCTCTTCGTTGCCGTCTTCATAGCTGCTGGCGGTCTTGGCAATATACTTGTCTGCCTGGCAGTTGGGCTTGACAGGCGTCTTCACAACGTCACCAATTACTTCTTGCTGTCATTGGCGGTGGCTGATCTTCTAGTGAGTCTCTTCGTTATGCCGCTTGGTGCCATTCCTGGCTTTTTGGGTGAGTCTCATGTTTTTATGTCACTTGACAATTATTGTCATTTCTCGCGGCTATGGCTTATCAAATGCAAGCGCTGTTTCTTAGGGACCTTGCGGGATCATTGTGGATCGATGGAAGAATTTCACGTGGGTTACAGACAGCCAAGGGATTGATGTATAGTACGAAAAGTGGCAGATGGCCAAATTCGTTTTTAGTTTATCATCGCGAAACACTTCGGCTACCTTCGTTCATTGAGATACATTTGCGCGCAGACACTGTGTCTCGCGAATTTCATTTGGAGCCGAAACATCTATGTATATGCGCGTGCGACGTGAATGTAGCAGCAAATTTTTAGCCCGCATTGATATGTCTATATATACTACGTGGCATACGTAAAGGCTGATTCTCAGTGGAACGAAAGAGGCGATTTGAGAATTCGGCCAAAGTCAATAAGCTATTAGAACCAGGTCAGGAGTAAGCCGTTTCGTGGATCTTAAAAGAGTATTAGGTATCTGACCAGGTAAGGTGACATAATTAGACAGCAATGGCGGCTCTGGAATTAATTTTTTTTTCTTCAAGTTTCCTCCACTCAAATTGGTGCTGCACGGATACGAGTCAACGTTAATCTGTAGAGTATAGGCAGCCATTAAACGAATTGACCGCTTCTCCGTCTGGCAGCTAGATGGCGCCAGGTGCGCGGAACAATTGAAAAAGAAGTTTGAGAAAATTGAAAGAGAAAAAATGTTGGAAAAAAAAAGTGAAAATTGCGTAGGTTGCGCCCGGTTCACTTTGCTGGAACGATTATGGATTGGAGTGAGTTTCTCAAAAGCCTTCTTACCGAGTTTTATTCTCGTTTTTACCTGAAAGAGAGCACTGGGCTGTCAAAGGGCCGGAAAAGTCTGTTATTTTGATATATTTTTGAAACGGGACTCTACGCTTTTCCGCTGTCAGCACACGAGAGTGCTGTAAATCATTATTGACAAACTCGAGGTTGATTCGGCCGTGCGCCGAAGAGTGAAATGTTTTTCTTTTCTTTTTACGTAAATACAGTGTACTCAGAAATTCTTAATTGACGCGCTACTGCGTGATACGTGAGATCAGAGAATGCATTAAGGAACCAGACTGCAACGGCTCCGTCCTATTTTCTTGCACGTATTTGCCTTTTGTCAAGCGTCCTGAAGTGGGAATTTTGAACGACTCGCCGCCGCGACCGAAACGCATCCTGCATTCAGCGCGATTCTCGGCTGCATTCGGAATCGCAGTGGAATGCAAGCTGCGCTTGTCAGTGTTAACTTTCCGCATGGCTCGTTCACAGCACCGTTATTACCTCCACTCGGTAAGGGGGAAAAAAAGAAAAAAAAAGAAACTTTGTCTCCTGCTTCAACGGCACTCGAACTAATTAATTTTGTTCGCTGAGAGACTATTGACAATTGCGAATTTATCGTGCATCTTTATAGCAGTACAACCCTTTTAACGTACTTTTTCAACTACCTGGAGAAAAGGGCCCTATTGCGCATGCGTCCCGTAGTATTTTTTTATTCGCGATAAATGAAGCGTCAAAAATGAATTTTAGACCAAGCATTCTTTTTCAGACCAGCTATAAGAGATGGTATACGTGTTTAATGAGAAAACCAAAATCTAGATCTTACCTGGGTAAACTGATTTCTAGTTTCCTCCAGAATGCAGAACGTTCATCGTCAGAGATGCGTTTGGTTGGCTGCTAATTTTAGTTTTCGTATAATCTCAAACCTCCCCGATTCGCTGGAACTTCCGTAAAGACAATTTTCATCCGTGACGCGTGTCCTCGGATGTCAAAAATTATTTTCGACTGTACTTACGCGCATAAACGAAATTTGTGGGACTTCGAGGAAAACCCGGCCTGAAAGCCACACTCGGATCTTCCCACTTTGCCGAGACATCCTTCGGGCCGGGGGGAAAGAACAGTCGAGAACTTTTCAACGGAATAAACTCTGTCGTCTCCTGCCACGGCTTCTCTTCGCCTCCATTCATTTCATAACGCAACATCACAAGTAAACTCGCATACGTCATACAGCCTGACCTGGATGAAAGGAGATAATTTTTTCAAAAATATTCTCTTTATATTCATAAAACCACGCGCGCATTTCCCACAATAAGGAAAATTCTATATGCACGTGCTAAGACGTGTCCTTGAAAGCGATACATAACCTAACTGTCTATTAAAAGGTCTAAGGCAATCTAAGGGGCGCACTCAAGCAGTGATAACTTTAAAAAAAACTTAAAGAACATCTTTCACCCACAGAACCGTCCGGACACCTGACTTTCGTGTTCGCGCGAACAGCTTTGTCCTGGAGAAATTTTGCCGTTTCAATCACGGTTCACGTATCATCTACGTGATCGGCGAAAAGTGTGATTTGGTTCGTGAAAGTTTGCCCGCCATTAACTCGAAAATCAGTGGGCAGCTCGAGCAGACGCTTCGATAATGGATATAACGGCTGAGGGAACGCAGTTCTAAATGTTCCGGGTAGATGGCGCTGAGTGTAACCGTTAAAAATCGTTCGGACGAGACTTCCTTTACGAAGGCGGGAGAGGTGCCGGTGCTTCGCGAAGCTTTTGATTAACGACCTTCGACACGTTCCTCGTGCTGAAATCGGTCCTCGTTACGCTCGGCAAAGCTTTTATTCGATTAACTCCTTTCACGGGAAACCCTTGATCCGCAAATTTCGTTCCTTATTTAATTAACGGTGGCATTATCGTTTGCCTACCTTTTCACGCCGCTTCGGGCTGGTTGGCAGCAGTGGGCTGACGCTCGTGACGTTGCCGCGGGAAAAGGACAAGAAATTTGATCCCGTCTGTCGGGGATTTACGTAGACTCGTCTAACGTGCATAATTTGGGAAATTGATTTTGACTCTTTTTTCGAGATCCCCATTGGGATTCGCGTTCGGTGCCTGCGATTGAACGATAAGAGAATCCAGTTGGCGCGAGAGGTTAGGTCAGGTTGCAAATCGAAATGTCTTCTTCAGGAGTGCCACTTTCACGAACCGTCTGTGTATGGTGTTTTCTGTGCAAGGGATGTTTATTCGAGCTGAATCTTACGCGTGAATATTTTTATATTGGACGTTAAATTTACCAAAAAATTGCTTCTGCAGTCGGTTGTCCGAAATGTGGATTTTCGTTGTAAAAATTTTTTATCAATTTCCTCTGGATATCGTTGGTTTTGAATTTTTGAAAAAATTCGGCTTACCTAGTTACGAAATACAGTCTGTTCCGTGAAAACCCTTTTCTCAGAATCGACTGACACTTTTTCCACGAGCAAATAAACGAGTGAACAAAAAAAGTAGGGAACAATAAAAGAACCTTAACGCTCAAGTGGCAAGACAATTTCTGGATCAAATGAAAACCCATTTAAAAGCTCCAAACTCGGTTTTACTACTCGGCGAGATCGTGACTCGCTCCAGTCGTTATTCGACTATAAAAATCCAAAAAGAAATAAAGGAGTCGGTATCATTTATCCCAAAAAGTAAAAAAAAAATATCGATAAATCCTTTCAACCATGCATGGCGTCATGAACCACGTTAAATGTACGTTAAATCGTGACCCACGTGTCGAATGACTATAATGATACGCAAATTGTAACCCCATTCGGATTGCTGGGGTGAGAATTTCACAGATTCCACCCCCTTTCATCCCCTCCCGGCCATGCGGCTGTTTTCCACTCGAACACTGAATAACGGTAATACGATTTCAGGTAAATCCCATGAAGGAACGTTTATTGCACGAAGCAGAATTCTAGTTGACGTAGTAAATACTGTCAACCCTTAAGCTAACCCAATCTCAAGGGGTAGTTAGCGGGATAAACTGAAAAAAAAGCTTTGTGATCCAATTCCTTTAATTCCTTCAGTCTTATTAAGGCAAAAGTTAGTTTCTTACTTGCCACTGTAGCTACGAGACTCTTAACTGTCACAATTATCTCCACTTTACACTCGCCTGGATAAGAAGCAACCCGCGTTCTCAGCTTGATGAACGTTTCAATGTCAGCGACGGAAATAGCACCAGGTGCGCCGCTCCATGCCGACGCAACAAGTTCAAATGGCGTTACGTGAAAACTCGCACTTGCTACAGGATCATGGAATGGCAAAGTTTGCGTAGCTGTGTAAATTTGTACTTGGATGGCACAGATCAAGGTCAGTGTCGACCCAAGTCGTGGAGAGACTGTTATTGTGTGACTGTTAAATTTAGCGATTTTTTTTACAGGAATTATATATATATATATATATATACACACACCTGTATTTTATGTCAGGATTTTATTTCCATCAAGCGACATTTTTCTTTTCTGTCTCTGCTTTCTTTACGACTAACTCTTTTCCCTTCTTTTTATCCTCTTGCACTTCTTTTGTTTCCCTACTCTTCTAGGTTGATATAGGAGCTTTCGCCGCTTGTGAATTCACCGTAACGAAGTTCACGGTAACGTCTCGCAGTTTGCTTTGCAGATTGGCCGCGTCGCTGGTTGGAGACGACTGGTTCGTGTCTGTACTTTTGATCCTGTGTGCTAAGAGAGAGAGAGAGAGAGAGAGAGAGAGAGGAAAAGAATAAAGTAAAAAATGATTCTTAGGTTAGAATCTTATTTCTTCCGTAGCGAGATATCGATTGTTTATTGATTTTCAATATTATATATTCTTATTGTCTCCCTATTTTTACACTTTTTTTTATTATTTACTCCACGTAATATTTCCCTCGTGTTATACGTGCATTGCTTTTTCATTTTGTTGATAAAATCCTCAAAAGGACTTACTTAACAGTCACTGACACGTTGATCCTCTTTTTACCATTCTTTCAATGCGATCATACTTCTTTGACTTGTGTATTAGGATTTTTATTTGGTTATTTAAAAAAAAAAGAGTATCTCAAATATTCTACTTCTCTCACGAACTATTCTCCGGTTTCCTTCCACTCCCACTCTGCGCAATCCTTCAGTCCGTATTGGATTTCAGGAGAAACCAGACACCAAGTGTAAGCCTCGCAGGTATATTGCCCTTGGGTTCAACGCAGCTGTGTTGTCTTGTGTTGTCTGTGCTATTCCGTCCGTTCGTTAATACCCTTGACAGGGCAGTCGTGTTACACAACTAGTTTCTCGCTTCACAATTTACAAAGTGTTTTTCCATGTTAGAGCATTGCGGACTAGCGCGAGCTGCAATTTTATACGAGGAATGTTAATTGGAGGTTATGTGTCATACGTCCGAATGAATTCGACGACCGAATCAGGGAAGACAAAGGTTAGTCTTTTTCCGTTATTCGTATATTACATTGTAAAAGGGCCTATTATCGTAATTTTGCACTGGAGGGAAATGCGAATATGGAAAAAGTAGTCGCAATCGTGACTGGAAAGTCGCCAAACGATCTTTTTCTGACATAAATATGAAGGCTGGTTCCCCGTTATCGCATTTCAGGCTTTCACGCTCGACGCTCGTCGTTGCATGGGTTAGGAAAGTCAAAATCAAATTCTTGAAGAAACTGTCAGATAAGAATAGCGTTCTTTACTAATGAAACTAGTGAAGTCTGGTGCATCAACGTTAACGAGTGGAATTTTCCGTTAGACTCGTGACCGATATACGTATGTTTTACTGTGTGAGATACGTCTTGATTTTCTATTTAGTCGAACGACCAAGCAATATCGTTGAAAGACCGTCCATCATAATCACAAAGCTTCATTTCTATATAAAGGATTCGCCTACGTGCAAGATGTGTGTGGGGACGAGGCGGGAAATTTGAAAAAGGAAAATAAAAATATCCTACAGTACTGTTCGACGCTGAGTCTCCCGCGGCCATATTGGATTTATAAATAATACTATCACCTGACGTATACTAAGGCGAATTGAAAAATTATATTTCTTTGTCGTTTTGGCAATAATCGTGTTTCAAGTTTACAGCGATCGACGTGGAATCTATAACGAGCTCTTATAATAAATATATCTGTGATTAAAAGGTTAGGAATTTCATTCTGTGTTATTGAACGGGAACCAATCGGCGTCAGATTGTATCACAACCGTATAAAATTTCTTGCTGATTACCACCAGACAGCCTGGTATTTATACGTCATGTAAATATGCTTATTTTGAATAGGCCACACTGAGTAGACGTCAGATGCAATTCGACGGCGCACAGGACGCTTTGACGTTTTACGGCGGGCGTATTCTGGCGGCTTTTCTCGTCGTTATTTTCGATAATCAATAATTGTCAGTCACATCTTATCGAATTCAGTGTTCGTTCGGAGTCACTAGCTCTCACCGAGACAGGACTAGGCGAACTGCTTGACATACGAGCTGGAATTGAATTTTTAGGCAGAGACGTTCAATTTTATTGGACAACCAATAGATAATGACTATATATATTTTTTCACAAGCACGATTCAATTGTCTTTCGCACAAAAGTGCATAATGTTTTACAACTGAACCTCCGAGACAGTCATGTCTAACCAAGTCACTCTTTTGACCAAAGATCCTCCCTCAGAGACATTGTTACCACGCGAAGTCGTCTCTGCTATATAAATCAAATGAACCAGCCGACTTCACTCTGTGCAATGCTCCTTGATGGCCCCCTATAAATTGATGTCTAGAAATATTCTACTGGATTCCACGAATAACCCTCCTGCACTTCACTCGCCTCCACTCTTTTACATTTATTTATCGATATTCCGATATCACTGTAAAGTCATCTTCTTATGCTCTATCCGTCCAGATAGAAATCCGCCATACCCGAGATACACCAGGACGAAGTAAACGGAAATGGAGCGCGGCGTATTACATCGGCTCGCACCGTAGTTCAGTGAAATAGCAAAGGATGGCGCGCGGAACGAAATAACCGTTAAACCGCATTAACTGTCGGGATTTTTCCACGCTGAAGAAAAATACCAATCATAATCTTCTGCCCTTACAAACATATAATTATTGGATCAAGAGTAATTTATTCTCTAAAAAACAGGTAAATCCCAAACTTAGAAGAAAAGCACCCTGGTAAGTCTACCCGAGTATATCACTTTAATAACTTGAGAAGTTACTTCCGATTTTATAACCACTTTATATCCGACGGATGGTGAAGCCTTACCGCATATACTTTTATTTCATCGGCTGTCAATCCATGTACTTGTCCTCTGTATATTTACGTGCGTCTACATATATCTTTTTATCTTCTTCTTAGCATCCCCCTCCTCAATCTTCTAACCACAAATCCGTTTATGGAACTACACGTGCGGTATTTCTCAAAGGCTAATATCATTCCAGATCCCTTTGCCATTTCATGCATGAACGTATAGACGGTATTTCTCAACGATTTCAAAATATCCCTCTTTTGTAAAATCCAAAAGAAGCTCCGGACTTTACGTAAATACCCTATTGATCTACGTGGGCACCTTTTCTTTTAACTTTTTCTTTTTTTCATATTGAACTTATAAAGAAACGCGTACCGTCTCTCTCTCTCTCTTTCTCTCTTTCTCTCTCTCTCTATATATATATATATACTCACAAAATTCTATATGCTCCACTCATGATTTTCTCAATGTCGCAAACTTCTGCCGTCCTCTGCTCGTTGGTTTACTTAAAGGCTACCAAAGACGAAAGTCAAACATCTTTCCAGTCCTGACGTTAAAGGACTTTTCGTCTTTTGGGAAGGAATATATAGTTGCCAAAATTCTCGGGATTACCGTAAATCTCTGTAACGATACTGTACACGTCTGCCAAGTTGTTAATCAAGATGGCGAATCTTTACGACCGTCTAGGTACACACTCGAGTAGTTTTTCTTAATGACTCTGCAAACGAATACTTTTCTCACAATCTCCTATATACGCGCAAAGGATAATTTCATCGTCCGGGACTTCGATGTTTCTATTGAAATCAGCCATCTTTATTCCTGGCATTTGTTTCGTATCCCGTATCGCTTTGGGAAAGACTCTTCAGGCGGATTAAATAAATTGTCATATAATGAGAAAGTATATTCAAGCCCGGGAAATTCAAATTTCCTTTCCCGTGGGCGTTACGCTAAATTTATTCCGTTATTTCTTTTGTTAGATCGATCGGGATCGAATTTAATGAATTAATTTTTATTTATTTAACCTCGTGGAAGGGGGATGGTGATGATCATTGGGGTTGAAGGGGTTAAGTATAAATTTATAAAATCACGTAAAGAGCATACGGTGACGAATAATATTGCCTTATCGATTGTTTGGTTTGTGTCCGGGCTAAATTTTGTTTCCTTCCCATGCTGCTAGTCGCTGCTTTATGACACGAATGTCAATTATGAATTAATTTATATTATATACACAGACGGGGGGATGAGATCGAGTACGGCGAGACGTTTTCATTAAAATTTGTCAAGGTCACCCAAAAGGTCGTGCAATAATTTCGTCAAACCAAGGTCACTGCCACAGATCCAAACGGGACTGGAATTTGACTCGTCTTAGCCCAGGATAAGCGGCGAGCTGGCAATTTTAATCCAAGTCACTAATCATTACGAATGGAAGCCGCCGGAAGTGAAATTATTCAATATATATTATTCAGCCTGAAATGCCCTTTGGATTCCTATAATAACTCGAATCGATTGGGCGGAATAAATGATATTTTTAAAAATCCCTTCTCTTTTCCCAAGTAATCGCAACAGGTTCAACCCGAAAGGGGTAAAAAATTTCGTTAGAAAAAGAATTCCTTTTTTCCTCAATAGTCTTATGTAAATATATATATGTAATAAATTATGTATGTCTGTTGGATCTCCTGTGTCGTACAGAACGTCATACGTGTAGATTTGTTTACCTTAAACGGTGAATTATACCTTGTACGTATATACAGCCGAGCATCGAAGTTCACAGGAGACCTCGGCTGGGCCTCTGGGTTACGCAGTAGGGCGGAGCTTCTTTCAGGCTTCGTACGAGGCACATATAATATACGCCTCGTGCCTGTAACGTGCGCACGACGGTGATAGGGTGCAAAAGGGAGTTTTGAAAAGGTCGAAAAAAAAAAGAAAAAAGTGAAAATGCTCGCATTAAACTTTAATCCACGTATGCGTACGGTAATTGATTATCCTGATGGTATAAAAGCCTTGCGATTGGCTCGTGATTAACGTTTCAACGAACAGCGCACGAGCCGGATGCGTTGAGCGTGAAATATAATAGTAATGGGAATTCGTAATTCCCGCGAAAATTTGAAATATTTATTAAAAGCCAGCACGATTACGAGCCAGTGATTAAATGAACCCTTGCTCGACCCTTGAACGGTGACCCGCGAATATACCCGAACGAATCGCGCGCACGACACGGATACGTAATTAAGGGCTGTTTTGAAAGAATGCCCGGAAAAAAAATGTACTTTTTCCCTTTTTTTTTTCTTTCGAAAAATTTTTTTTCAATTCTCGATACGCGCTCGGTCTCGTGAAAGCTCTTTGATTTGTCTTGGACCATTCGACAGCCCCCCGTAGTCACCCCTTTATTTGGGGTGTCAAGGGCCCCCCCTTTTGCACTCTGAAAATTAGTCAACCCCCAATCAATTTTCAAAGGGTGACAGAGTGCCTGCGGGAGGACCCGATAGAGAGATCTATGGCAAGAGCGAGGGTGTGATGGGAACTTAGGGGTGGAGGTGGAAAGAAAGAGGGGTTGAAGAGGGACGAAAGCGAAGAGGGGGTGAATGGGGGGTCCGGGCTCGTTCATCCGAAGCTCTCAGTGCTAGTCGGCTGTCAATATTTGACCGAAGGGATTCAGACTGATTAGATCGAAGTCATTATCCACCCTTTGTATTAGGCAGCCGAGTGACTCACCTGTCTCTCTCTGGGTAGCACCCTCCAGATACACCCTTATCTGTCCTTTGCCGCTGTGACGTAACGAATGAAAATTTTGAGCCGTTTCGGGTAACTTTGCGGTGAACATTTTTTTAATTTTTTTAAATTTTGAAATTACCCCTTCTTCATTTTTGACACCCTCTCGGTGCCGGTTCAGCGTGACTCTGTGGCTTTTTCACTGTGGGCAAGCAGTGCAGTTCCACGTGATACATGACTTTTGGCCTTGTGACTACGGGGCTATGGGGTGAACTTTCTTTTTAAGGGAGAAAATTCTACCATGTAAATAATTCAACTATGTAAATCGATATGGAAAATCCTTAATGCCTTTGTGAAATCCTACCAAGCCCTTTGGCTGACTCGAGAGTTTCATCCCCCTGATACGAGAAGGGGTTGTTAGCCGATACGGAAGAAGAATCAGGGGGTGTGTTTTTTTCTTTTCCTTTGTCCCTCGAAAAAAAAAAAAGAGATGCAGGCAAAAAAAGTCGTGTATATTGGATTTATTAATTTCAGCCGAGGGTATACATGTGACACGTGGAATTTTGATTTTTTTTTTTTGACGACGTGACAGGGAAATTCGATACGTAAGCCCGTGCAATAAAAAATAAGGAATTCGTCACGTAATATATTTCCTGGATAACGCGTGGTGCATTGAAATGACAGACGTGCCTGATTTTCGGATAAATATTAAACTACCCCATAACTGGTACGCAGGATAAATATAATTAGGGTGGGGAAAGGAATTTGGATTTTTGAAAAATAGAGGATAAAATTTTACACGGTTGTCAAATCGGACGAAAAATTTCGTAATGATAGTACAAGCCATTCGGGATTGACTTCGGGTATGGTTTGAAGTTAGCGCCGGACAGATAACACAGCAAGTCCGCATTAGTCGAGAACTTCAAGCGATTGGTTCTCGCGCCTGGTACTCATTCTGTGATTTCTTTGCTTATTCCCTTTTATTATATATTCCCGTCTAGTCGATTTACCTCGACTGGCAATTTCAGCTCTTCGCAAAGAGCGTACGGCTATCCGAGATAAAGGTACGAAGATTCACTCGATAATGCGATCCGGTCGTTGATTCTCTTTTCAATTATTTTTTTTTTTTTTTTCAGTAATTCAGTCACCGAATCGAATCGCAGCCTCCTCGTACCTGAAGCATCGTAGTCAAAGTAGCCTTTCGTATCGTCCACGAGGCTTTAATTCAACTCGGAGAGATTCCCTGGAGCTGAAATATCCGAGCGGACTAATTACCATTTTCCGCGACTGATAACTCACGCCTTTACGGCCACGATAAGACCTTCCCGGTAGCGTCTAATGGACGGCCGAAAAAGGGAGAAGGAAGAACGTGGCCGAAGGCAGTGGGAGAGAGAAGAATGAGGAAAAAAACTTTGAGTAAAAGCTCATGAAGAAAATTGAACTTTCCACTAATCGGGCAGCCCCTCGTACTTAATGACGCCGTGTAGATATCTACAAGCACTTCTCTTTCCGCCATCTTGCTTTCAGTGCCAACCTTCAAGATTGAACATCCGTTCGGATTCATTGGTCATTGAGCTTCCTTTCCCAGCCTTTTGGCTGTCATCGGAAATCTTTACCGGTAGCCATTTTTTTGGTCCGAAAGTATACTCGTTTTTCTTTTGAATAAAAAAAAAAAAGAACTGCTAAAAGCAGGGTCAGGATCTTTGCCTCTTTCGTGGGATCTTAGTGCGAGGATGTTCACACTTGTTTTTGAGGTTAAACCCAAAACTGTACTGGCAGGCTTGACTTCTTTTTTTTTTTTTCACCTATTTCACGCGCCAGTTCAATTATTATTCCATCCGCGTAGAGTATCACTCCGTGGCTGCTATAGCAAAAGGACATCGAAGAGCTGGTTTTACCCTGGAAACGTTAAGGGCTAACGGTGAGGACTCTTGTTCTTCTTTTTTGACTCTTACGACAGATCGAAGCACGCCTCGAGAATACGACTTTGTATTCAGGATCCTTTATCTCACTGGATACTGTTGTGTTGACACTGTCACTAAATAGGTTACGACAATTTCATGAGGATCACCGAAGAATCTCGTTCACCTTAACACGAGAGGCCATTTTGTTTTCGGATCCAAGTTACCAGGTGGTACCCGATTGTGATTTTTGATACAGAGCCAACTTCAGTCGGTACGTATAATAAACAATTCACGATCAATTCATGCATGTTAAATTATATTTCATATTTTATATTAATATATTTTATATATTATATATTTTATATAAGTCGGAGGAAATAAAGGCTTTTGGTTGTGGTCAAGGGAGCTGATTCGTTCGCAGGTTTCTCAAGACCTTTCCCGTACATTACAATCTCCTAGGTAGATGCTTAATAGACGTACATGTTTCTCTACAAGAAACTTTGTGTGCCAGCGACTAGCTCCAATATATGGTCCATTGAAGGACGGTAAAAAATAAGAAAATAAATAAAGCAAAAGAACACAGACATCAACTATATCCATTATTATAACACTCACAGTCTGCAGAAACGATACGCGAACGACAAGCGCGAAATATCAGACGAACTCATAATAAGATAGTAGCCAACAGCTGAGGCCATATAAACAGAAGACGACACGTGTTCACTGGCTCGTTGCGCATGCGCGTCTCGACTCGTTATGCCTGCGTCGCGTCGAAGCTCGTACGTATATATGCGAGGTGACAAATTTTTTAAGATTGTGTGACAGGAGACAAATTGAGAAAAATTTTTCGACTGATCTTGCTAAGATGCCAGATATCAGCATTGCGGGAACCGATTTTATTGGGCATAGGCTCATTGTAAGGGAAAAAAAAGAAGAAAAAATATTCGACCTGACACATTTTTCGCCCACGACATATACCCGCAGATAATTCAAGTTATTTCATCGTAGCAGACGAAAAAGCCCCAACTTGGTGTCAATAAGTGTAGCGGTAGCGTCTCGCGAGGAGGCCGATTTTTTCTTTTGATACTTGGCGTCGAGACGCTACCGCGTCTCTTGATTTAAGATTATTCGAATCTTGCTCCTGCGAATGGACTATCTTCAGTTTTTCGACTAATAATTTTATATTGCATTTCACAGCTCAACTTTGACCCGCTCAAGAATTTTCATTGATTCGTGTCAATGACTCGACATGGCCCAGCCTGTCTACGAGTTTCCTCGCAGACACTGAATTCTACTGGACGACACAAAGTTCCTGGTCAAACTTTGTCAATCGAGTGAAATGCTGATTTGCGTCCTTGCCGCTTTTCGATGGACTTCTGCAACTCCTGGAAATTCCTTGGATAACGGCAAACCGATATTGCCTGCCGAAGACACGTCGGGGATGAAGCTCGCAAAGGAATTTCAAGTGAATCTCGCTAATTTCATCGAACGCGAGATTAACTGGAATTGCAATTTCCGTGCGATAACAATTTCGATACCGTGGAAAGTCGTCTTTGCTTTTCTTATCGGGCGAATAACGTACGTGGATCATATATTGAATTTCACGAGTCATTACTTCACCATGCGAATTGATGCCTCGCTTAGAAGTTGTCGAATTTATTTGAATACACAAGTAAGCGCTTTAAGGACTTATGGAGAATCTTCCCTTTACGATAAGCTGACCCTTCCTCGTGCGAGTTCACTGGAGAGGACCGAAAGAAATTTTTATAAGATCGTCCAACATGCGTCTAATAGATTTTCCAACATTGAGAAATCAAAAAGGACAGACGGCGGGTGAAATTTAATTGGCAAATTTTGTCGACCAATCGTCTTCTTTAATTTTATTAATTACTTAATGAAGCACTGCCCAACCGTTGTTAATAATAATTTCGACTGTTTGCTGAGCCTGTTGCCGATAACACTGTACAATCTTGTGTCTGTGTACCGTGGTACAAGTTATGTATTTACACAACAGGAAACCTTATACGTTTATGGGAATATATGCAAATTCAGGATTGCGGACCTGAGCCTAAATTGAACTCATGGAAAATTAATTAAATTAGACCCTTGCGGACTAATCGCTGTTATACTCAAAATTCAAAAATAACGTACCCAGAATATACTCTGAGAAAATTTAATCAGTGCGTCGCATAGTTAATTGCATCAGTGACTTTTAGATTGTGCTACTGCATTCATAACTTTACGTTTATGATTTTATTCAAATTGTATAAAATCAGTCTGCTTTTAAAATCTCAGCAGATAACCCGCATTCTTATTAAGATTTCGCGGGTACCGTATAAGTTTGACCAGGAATCCGATAACTTTCCAATTAGCTGATGCTCTAATTAAGTTTCACGTACGATTGCACTTTGGAAATGCATTGTGTTGCGCTTATATAAGCCCTCCGACCAATTGCGTCTGACACTTTGCTGCAGTTGCGAATACTAGAATCTTGCGGTATATATAAAAGCTTTCGCAAATTAATAATCGATAGATACCATATTATTATGCCATACAGTTCCGTTTGAAAAAGAAGCATTAATTAAAAAAAAACGTTTAATTAACTTCGGTCAGGTCCTTTTGGGAATTAATTCAAAATTTCTGTAAATCCACTTAGTATTTTTATTTTCAAGATTCATTCGCGGATCGTAAAATGCCCCTAGATGGTAGAAAGGAGTTTTTGTAAGAGTTAGGGGTGTCAAGGGAGAAAACTACCCTTCTTGTAGTATAGTGAGATTTCATTTTGTCCGAGTAAGTATTCTGTTAAAGGATTTTCTTGGACTTTTTGATATGACTGAACCAGTATATAGACACACACCTAATGTAGTGGGCCCAGTCGTTGACACTGCGCAATTCGTCGAAGCTGGAAGAAGAAGGAAAAGATAAAATTCCTCATCTCTACTACAGAATAGACATTAAACTTGGAGATGGCTTAACGAGCCAACCGGAAACGGTTTAATACCTCCCAATGCGACTCAAGTTATCTTGGGATTTAGTAAATTAAACTTGAAACGCAACTTGGCCCTCTTCGTTCGAATTGTCACTTGAGTTTGTTAACTGGGGCAAGAGGTACGTCCGACAAAAAAGAAGTTTTATCCTCGTCCCTCCACTTCCTTTGGCATTCAAGTAAACTGGAGTATCTTCGATGGACTCTCGAAGAGTTCACCAATCAAGAACCTTCGACAGCTGCTACTAATTGGCTCCTGATGGAAAATCTTTTCTACAGTCTCTGGCTATCAACCTCTTTGTTGCCGTCGTAAAGTCATTGGGGATTGGACTGCAGTTAACTTGGACTGTAAAGGAAAAGAAAAATCGAAATCAGTAAGGATTAAATTTCGTGGCTCCCAATGGCTGAGAGACAGAGGAAAAGAAAAAAGCATTCTTTGGATGAGATTGGAACGCTTGGAGTGTATAATTAATTGTGTCTTTACGTGGCAGCTAGGGAATATAAAATTGGCAACGTAAACAATTCTAGATCCATCCCCTGGAAATGCTCCCTGCGACGTCCATCAATCTCTCGTACAAGGTGGCCACATCTTATTCCGGATATAATCTTCTCTTGAAAGGCAGGCAGACGTGGATACAGTGTTGTCGAATCTTGAAAAGAAGGATACCTCCGTTTTATTTTGACCATATCCATAGGTGGTGCCTGAGTTTAGCATAACTCCTATGGTACAGATATACTTATCTATTAATATAAATTGCTACAGGATTTTCAAAAGTAATCGATGGTCCATATAAATGTTCTCTCAAATGTCAATATACACAATTATCCCTGAGGTGCGGCCCATTTAACAAAAAGCTACCTAAGCTCGCTGTAGTCATGTTGGTTGAATTCGCATAAATTCGACCCGTGTTTACTCGGATACACGTTAAACGCAGAGGGAGCTGAACTTGAATCGGTTTGGATTTACAGCCTCAATTTCACCTGTCTGGAGTAACCCCTATTGTGGCTCAGCATCCCTTACGCGTTAGGGAATTAGAGAAACGGGACATGGAATAGCGCGAATACTCTTCTGTATCATATTAATAAGCGAAATTATTTAAGGAATTGCGTTATGTTTTGTTTTTGGCCTACCGACCTTCCACTGCCAGTTCCTAAAACTGAATTATGCATGTCGCGCGTCCGAATGTGGACGATGCGATAAAATGCGATACGGTGGTGAATGTATTTTTCACGAGGACGTGAGAAGATGGTGGAATCTATAGATACACAGTGGACTCTCTCATAACTTAATGCAGAGACATGTAAGTCAAGCGAAATACAAATCACGTAATAAGAACGGCCATGGCAGTTTCCCTCCTGCTACATGTGTTAACAGTGACAATCTTCAGTTGTGCCGACTCTTGGCCTTCCATAAACTAAAAAAAAAATGTAAATTGTGAGGAATTTCATTTTGCGTAGTACCATAGTCACTTATAGTACAGTAACTAAAGGGGTTCTTATAAAACGAAAAAGGCGTCGTTTTCATCGTGAGGGAACTCGAGCTAGATACGACACTGACTAATGACGATTAATGACGGCCATAATCGATGGGCTTGATTGCTTACCGTAGTGATATTTTTATAAATCAACCACTTGGTTAAAGAGGGAAAAAAAAGTATCTTCTGCTTCTAGTTGTAAGGAGTGACTGCCAATTTGTGTCCCATATTTGTACGAATGTCTGCGTTGCTAAAATACACCAAGTGGAGAAGTCAAGTAAAATAAAAGGATGCTGCGTCGACGTTCTTATGGACGCGTCATCTTTTATCTGGAAAAAAGAAATCAAGATTGGTTATACCTGTCTGATACACCACTATATATATATATATATATGTGTGTATGTGACACATGGATGCTACAAGATGACTTAAAGTACCTGCTTCAAGTACCACTTAGTAAACTTTTTACCCCTCAACTTTTTTACATCACTCACTTAACCCCTAAAACTTCGAGAAGCTCCAGAAGAAGAGGTATAACTTCTATATATATTTTTTTTCCCCCACCAACTTTTTGCGAAGTTATTCACTGATTTCTTTTCTTTACTCCTCAACATACCGTGAGCAACAGTCTCGACAAGTGGATACTGTACCTAGACAGTCTTTGAAGTAGTCATAACCTCTGGTGCGTTTGAAGAATCAAAGAAACTGACATTTAAGTAGTTATTTTTGGGGTGTCCATAGATGTCGAAAAGTGGTATTTATTCCTTTGAAAAAAAAAGCTTCTTTCAAATTCACTTTGAGCTCTCGCTGTTCCACAACTTTGTATGCCAGCCTGTTTAACATATGGAAAAGTATACTTTGTGATCCTTGCAATTTAAACTTTGGCGCGTGATCAGCCTGACAAAAGTAGTCAACTTTTATCGCATATAGTCCAGCAGTGATTAACGTTATCAAGTTTTATATGGTATAATAAAAATTTAGATGAAAAGCGTTAACTAAGTTTTTCACAGTGTAAACACACAAGTCAGCCGAAGTGAAATTCTAACCTCTTTACGTCGACTGGCATTTGGAATCGAAGGGACAACCGTACAGTTGTAATATTCATGTTCAATCATTTTCTCATTTAACTGACAAGTTTCTCTGTGTGTATATATAAATCTGATAACGTCAAAGGAAACTTAAATGGAAGTTTAGCAACGTGCAAGGAATCTCAAGTAGGCAGAGCTATGATCAACTGTGCTATAATCGATGTGGTCAGGAAGGCTTGGTGTGGATATAAGGTAAAGGGATTTTACACCCATACAGCTTGCAGTTCCATGTCTCAGAATGATCCTTGTGCAAAGGTTATCCTCGTCCTTCTTGTGTCTCTGCGGTCTCTGACGAAGGCAGAGATTCGGAATAGGCGAGAAAGTCGTGACGGCTGCGCCATCTCGTGAGAACCACGACGAACTATTTGGATAGAATTGTTACCTACAGCAGCGTTATTTAAAATCAGAATGCAATTGTGAGAGATATATTTGTTCTACTAAACAGGTAAAAGCTTACGGCAATAATTCACGTAGTTTATGAAGTTTATGTACCTGAATTAAACAATTTTCCTTTTCTTTTTATCAGGATTTGACTACAATCAACAGTTTGGTATATCTATGCTACGTGTACAAGAATTCTGCCATTAAGGAAAGATAGGATTGGACCTGTTTATTAGTCTCTCAGTGCCCTTAAAAGGATGGAGCTTAATTAGGTCAGATTCCAAGAAAGCTCTTAAGGTCAGCCAGAACTATTAAGGGAATTGCTGTAATTTATCCATTATAATTGTATAATTGAATCAATTAATTGTAGATAGGGTGACACTTGTACCTAAGTATTATGGATATTAGTGAGGATCGGTGAGTACACCTGGAGAATAATTTGTGAAAGTTCAAGAATTCAAAAGTGCATTTTCGAGGTTATTTAGCATAGAGGATAAACCGCTGTCAGGAAAATATGTAAATTCAAAATGAAAATCCACGAGGTACGTGCTACAAAGGCAACTTAAGCAAACACGATAAAGCACACGTGTCTCAGTCAGCTGAAAATACTGCACCTTGAAACTTCTTTGGATAAGACGTACGCAGGGATGTATCCGCGCTGAAAGATTAGGAAATAAGGACAACATTTCTGTATATGAAGGATAAAGAGAGATGGCAAAAGGTTAAAAAATAAGACAAGCACTATCTAAGAAAGAGGTTAGGTTGGACGTTGGTTATTTCACTGGTGACGGATGGGTGACCGAGTAGAATATTCAAAAATAGGATTTCACGAGGAGATACAGAGAAGAAGAAGGACGAATAGGAATATAAAATGGCTGATGAGAGTCCACTTTAAAAAGCTCGCTTGCACGAACGTGTCAAAATAAAAGTTCGTATATTTCCGGCAGCCCGACAGACTGATTTCTCATGGGGTTGGTTTATCGAATCACAAAGTTTATATATATTTATGTGTACAGATAGACTTTTTCATTCTCGTTATGTTTACGCAGATACTATATGCTGATACTATATCCACATATGGGTATATAAGTGTATGTATATATATTTTATATCTGAACCACCACGTATACCGGATCATCGTTTCAGAAGATGGAACAGGATTTGTCGAACGCTTCATACATATCCGAATGAAGATAAACGGACCAATCTAAAGGGGCTGACCTCCCGCTGATCCACGACCCGAAAATGTTGAATGAAAAAAAAAAAGCTTATAAATCCGAAAATGCTTTTCCTTTAGCAGTGAACTTGACCTGTGCTATCACTTACGATCCAACATTCGTATACTACCGTATTTGCGAAGCCTAGTCTATCTGTATAACATACACTTTCAGAGTATACCCTGGCACGATTCCAACTTAAGTATGCAGGTTTTTGTAATGCCTTAAAAATTCGTTCACGATAACAATAGATAACAGATAAACGTGGCTGTTAAATGTAGTAAAATCTAATGATTGACTTTGGATTTTTTAATTCTAAAGCAGAAAATTCCAAAATTTTCGTGAAAAGTATCTAGTATTTAGAAAGACATGCTTTATACAAAGTCGAAATTGTCCACGAAAAACCAATTGCGCGTGACGAGAGTACACTATTAGGTAGACACCCAGTACGTTATACCACGTTTTCATGATAAACGTGCATTTTGACTAGATTACGAAAAATCGATAACACAATAAAAATACGTAATTAAACGAGCGTCCCGTATAACGGAGCTGCGCTCAGGGCGAGTGTCACGATAATAAACCGAGCGGTCAAAAACTTTTCAGAGAATCGATTTAATGTCGAAAATCTATTTTAAAGTTTCTTCGGGCTTTTGCCTAACAAAGTTTTGCCAGTGCGAAATTGAGTTTGTGCAAAAAAACGCAGCTACTCGGCTATCCGGCAGTGCCGAGCGACTATTTACACGTTAATCGAAACAATATTAAATATGTATCTGACAAATATTGATACAATCCATTAAAAACTAAATCGCCAATAATTAATGTAAGTTTATTGATTTTCGAATTGATCGTACTAATTATTATATGTTAGATTGAAAAACGTTTCAAGATTTATGTTGACCTTGACACGTCTAACTAGCGATTTATCAGCTACCCTCTGATATTTCCTGATAGTGGTAACCCCCTAGGCTATTCACGCTTCGATGCCTTTCTACGATTAAATTATCCAATAAAGCTTCAGACTTGCTTCCCATCATTGTATGTGCATATGTATATAGCTTTGTTGTTCCAAAGCGAGACCCTCCTTCAAATGAAATTACTACGTCACGTTACAGCCCGATAATTATTACCCACGAATCAGATATGAAATTCCTCATGCATTCCTACCTGACCCGTGAACGCAGAGGTAAAATGTTAATGAGGGTCTATAGCGTTCGAATTGTCCGTTTATTGCGAAATTCATTATCACGAGCATCCATTTTATTCGTCCTATTAACGTTTAGTTTAAAAGACATTACATAACCTGTGATTAGGAAAATAGTTGATTATAAAATTATCAACGGATCGATCGACAGTGAATTAATAAAAGAGCAATCGAAAATTTTAACACGTCATTGATCATTATACTTGACGTAATTTCTATAACATAATTTACTACCGTTCATCACGATCAAAAGACTGCGTGAAAGTTTATAAAGCTCTGGAGTTATTGAACACCCATTAAACGAAGACGAGTATCCGAACTACTTTCCATTGTTCAAGATGATCAACTTCCGCTATATAAAGTCCCTATAAAGTGACGTATCGTGCCAAGGAAAATGAAGTTTCCCTGTGCAGTCCCTTCGATAGGGTTGACCAATATAATAATAATTTCCCAGTTTGTATTAGCAACTATGTAGGAATTCAATACGTTGATTATGATGTAGTTGAATTGGTCTTCTTTCTCCTGATATACTTTGATTTGAGTATTTTTAATTATATTTTTCAGGCTACTGGCCATTCGGTGTGGTGTGGTGCAACATATATGTAACCTGTGACGTACTTGCATGTTCTGCAAGTATAATGCACATGTGTTTCATTTCCCTTGGACGTTATCTGGGCATTCGTAATCCACTACACACAAGGCATATCTCCACGAAGCGACTGGTCGGCTTCAAAATTGCAGCGGTGTGGCTGCTGGCTATGCTGGTCTCCAGTTCTATAACAGTATTAGGTAAGTTGTCCAATAATACTTGAATGACATTTTAGGTCGTCCTGTACTTGCGGTTTGAACCATCCTGGAGCTTCTATCAACTGTGGCCAAGAAATAAATTATCAACTATTGTAACGTGCTGATCCAGTATTGACTCAAAGATTCTCACTGCCAAGATATAACCATGGGAGGAATGTCGAAGAGAGAAGAAAAGTGTTGAGGAGACTGAATATTCAAGCGGAAGTCACATTCTGATTGGATTGCTTTTTAAATTCGTTTCAAAAGTTCCAGCAGTAATTGCACCCTTACAGTCTAGTGGACTACCATCGGAGAGTGTTAAACTCCGTAATGACGTATTCCTGCGCCTTTTTTTGCAGCCTCACAGCCTTCGGGAAGTGCAACTATGAGCTAAAGGGCCTTGAGGTACAAAACTGAAGCAGTAATCGCAAAGTGTAGCTTTTATACGCCAGAGGTTCATAGCCAGCTGTAACTACCTTACTCTTTCTTGCTAAACTGTAGTTCAATGACGGCTGAAAGGGCTGCGCACATTCTTAGCTGCAGTGCACTTTGAACTTTCTACCTTCCACGCGCAGCACAATGAGCCATCAGCAGCTTTGATCTCGGTGGAGAGAAATTTTCTGCTTCTTTTTCAAAATAGTCTTTCCGACGTTCGAGTATAAGAATTTCGAAAAATTCTTTTCAGATTCCACTCCTCGATGATGGATAAGGTTGGCGTTACACGTTGAAATGTTTTCTTCACTTTTTCTCCAGCTAGTGATTGACGTTGAGCTTAACAAAAAGTTAATCGGTTATTGATCCTCCCCAGATAATCCCTCGACTCGCCTTCATTTTTATATAATCTACAAAAGACGTACCGAGCGCATCGAAAAAAATTGCATTGAAGAATTTCAAAAAGCTGCACGACAATTTTTCAGTCGACTTCGGCCTCCCGACTGAACTTCTTCAGCACCGAGCACGTGTCACGTAAATGGGAATATCATGTGACAACGTTTAAACTGGGACACCCTTTACATATGGGTTGTATGTCTTAATAATTTTCAATGTTTCTCCTCCAATATATTCCCATATGAATTCTCCAGCGCTTACTCGTTTCGCCGCTAGGGGCGCTTGTCTATGTTCGTTAAGAGGATTATCGTCCTATCCTACAATAATATAAGCCAACTGATATATTTAACCACATCGTATACTTCCTTATACTGGTAAACATGATAATCTCTAAAATTTCCATTATTCGGTAATACCCATTGATGAATTCCTCCTGTTTTAACCATCCATATATGAACCTCATTACTGACAGGCATCACTGCTGTAGGCACTGTAAATAGCATTCAGTACCGATGCCATTATAATCTCCATAAAGACCAATTTCTGTGTACTTTCTCTCTTTTCTTCCTGCCACAATGTTATTACAGTTTCCGGTGGAAGACTAAATATAGCATTTCGCACCCTCTGGTGGTGCAAATGAAGAACTAGACTGGGTATTGAGATGAATGTATTTCGTGGGCCCTTCCTAGAATGAATAATATACAAGTCAAATTTATTTGCAGGTTTAATCAACCCCCTGAACATCATGCCGGAGCCAGGTCTCTGCGTGATTAACAACAGGGCGTTCTTCGTCTTCGGATCTCTAGTCGCCTTCTACATACCCATGATCGTCATGGTGGCGACGTATGTACTCACGGTGCAGCTCTTGAGGAAGAAAGCACGTTTCGTCGCGGAACATCCTGAGAGCGACCAGTTTCGCAGACTGGGGGGTCGCTTTGCGGCAGCCAAAACGTCGACTACCCCGTCGAGGTCTTCCAGAGCTTCGACCTTGTCCACGCGACATTTGTGGAGAACTTCTGGAAGCAATGCATCGAGCAGCAGGTAAATTACAGGACTCGTGTAAAATATTACACCTGAGAATTGACCTGAGAACAAACAAAAACGAGTATAGGTCATTGGGGTAAGAATTGCTTTTTGATATTATCATTGAAATTCTAATTGGCTGATTATACTCTGTTCGAAGAAGGAAGGTGAACAATTTAAACGAATAAAGTGAAAATCTTGCTTGGGGATTTTTTTAGAGAACTACTGATAGAACTTGATGCCTCATGTGATATTTTAGAGAATTGTACAATTTTTACTAAATGATAGTCAACCTTACAACCACAGGGGTACGAGTATGAGGATGAGTGTGTCTCAGCCACAGCTAAGCTTTGCGGTGAATGGTGCCGGAAATCCGGAACGAACTAGTGCAGCGGTTACGAGGACGAATGGGAAAGTTGACCAAGGGACTCAAACTCCTGAAAACATTGCCCGGGAAACACGAAATTTCACGCTGAGGTCTCTTAAGCTCCAGCTGAACGTCACACCGACAACGCTTAACCTCAGGTAGGAATTAACGGTATATTGTTTATTAGCCTGAGCTAGTAGAGACACCCTGAAAGGGAAAAGTGTTAGGTGTACGTGTTTACAAGTGTTTCTCAACCTATTGGTTAATCTTGAATCCCGTGAAATTCCACACAGTAATCCTCAGACAATACTGCAACTTAATGGGTATCAATAAAATCTTTTTTATCCTGAAGCCTAGATCAGCCTGAACGATAATCAAAGATACACGAGTAACGTGATGCATCGTTTCTGCACTTTATTGACGTCCACGTATATTCCTTTTTTAATCCCACCAATAATGCACAACGTACGTACAGGAACGGTAGAAGTGGGATAACCTATAAAAATATTACATATCCAATGCAGGCGGAACTACCCGTCGTAAAGTCGCAACGGCATCGAATATGTTTATTGTGTCGTGTATTACGTATAGTAGAGCAGCTGTTTGATAGTAGAAAATATTTTTCCATCTTGGTTGTCTAACGAGACCCGAGGAAAGGACAAAGATTACAGTTTCCATACAGGGCTTGTGGTTATTCCTTTAGTGCTCCCCATAGGCGTAGCACTCAGGGGGTAGAAAAATGTTTCGCTAAAGGAAAGAAGAATAGAGATAAAAAACTTAAAGAAAAGAAACCGTAATGTAATTTTGCGATAAGAACAATTGTATTTACCTTGCAGTTCACGGAAAGCAAAAATCCTTGAGGACGCTAAGAAATAAAAAAAGAAGAAATCTTACACGTAATATCACTATAGGTATCGTGCGAACTCACGCGTTTTATTACTCCTGGACGAAATAACAAATGGAAGAGATAAAAGGTTGCGTAACTTGAATCCCTATTTTCATCCCCGATGGCACTTATCATTATATTAACGGCATAACCTTGCTATGACAGATATATTGAGCGCCACCCAGTGTACATGTAAATTTGTCCTGACGCGTATTTTGCAATTTCGCAAGCTACCAGAATGAATGGCCATGCACATACTTTACGTGAGTCACACAGGAAATGAGTAGAGGAGGATTTTGGGCCAAGGTTAAAATTATGGGGTAGTTGACTTCCTTTTTGAAAGTGAATTTTGTGCACCAGCGCGAAGGTATAGATAATGGATATGATATATTTAGGAATTTTATCTTTTATTTTCTTATCTCTTACTCTTCTTGTTATACCTTTAGATTCATTTGTTACACGCCAGGTCGCTTTCCAATTGCTAATACCGACGACTGATAAATCGACAGCGCAAATGTTATCGACGACGAAGCTAACAAAGTTTTTCGTGTAATGAAAATCCGCGGAAACAGTTTTGTCGCTTTGGTTGGCTAGATTTACTAGTTCAATTTACTAAAGTTACAGTGTACCTAGTATAGCTTTAGTGTAACAAGCCAAATGCGAGTTAGTACCTTGAAAATATCTGGATCCTATTTTCTCGAGAATTATCTCACCAGCTCCTAGTTATTCCAAGCTTAGAGTTAAATATGTCGGTTGACAAGAATCATGTAACCGAAATTGAACGAGTCCCGGTGAGCGAACATAACCTTGATAAACTACTTTCCTGAGACTCGCTGCTCGTCCTGAACAGTGAACTGGGATAATAAACTAGCACGCTTTCGTGAATTGACATTATGCAACTGCCAGGGACTTTACGACATTCTATCTTCGAAATAATAGAACCACGATAACAGAATTGAGAGGTATAACCTCAATCTTCCAGCAAGCTTACGCTATATTGCTCGGCTAGCAGTGGAGGTGAGAAATCGAGATAAGAATTACTTGTTAAATTGAATGTTCAGGTTCCTGGCCGGGAGAACGAAAAGAAGATCACTCGCGGCTAATGCTGTGGCTACCGAACAAAAGGCCAGCAAAGTCCTGGGATTGGTGTTCTTTACTTTTGTCCTCTGCTGGGCGCCATTCTTCATACTGAATATCATCTTCGCTGCGTGTCCACGCTGCTCTGTATCGGGACACGTAGTGGACACGTGTCTCTGGCTGGGATACGTCTCGTCCACGATCAATCCAGTGATCTATACAGTCTTCAATAGAACCTTTAGGGCGGCTTTCATACGTCTGCTCAAGTGCAGATGCTCCAGGTAAAAGCTTTAACATACTGTAGACTTTGACGTCACATGCACTTTCAAACCTTCTGAGATTGGCTGCTAGGGTTGTAAGTATTTTCTGGGATGACTCGCGGTTAATTATAACCTGTAATAAAACTTTTTCAGGTCAACCAGACCTCCAAGATATCGCTCCGTCACCGAGAGCGGACGGGGCGCAATGGGATTATGCACCCCTGGTGCGCTACCATTGGCTATCAGTCTTCAGGGCACACCACTGCTCACTCCAACACCTAATCCTGCTGCTACTCCTGCTTCAGGAAGTTCATACGTCACAATGATGCACCGTACACCAAGTTCTCTCTATAGAGATACGTTTCTCGTGCATGAGCACGATAATGACTGCTGAACTTGAACCTCTAGTCTAAAGATCTTTTTTCTCAAAGGATTGTTCCACTTTTGCTTTTCATTTATTTTTCTCCCTGTGCGTTCGATATCCGTGTATCCTTTACCATGAGAATTACTTTTAACAACTATTCTGTTTTAAAAGACAAATAGAAAATGTTAAGGAGCTTCTCTCGAGGTGCCGCTGTACATTTTCTGTATTTTTTTTTTTTATAAATTATTTTTTTAAACAATCTACGATGCTATTCAATTTTCCTACGTAACTCCGCGCAAAAAGATATTGATTGATCTTCAGTTAACGGCGATTGTACAGTAAACTCATTTTTAAAAAATATTTTTAACTGTCAAGAATTGAGTTTCAAAATTTGCGTGACAATTTATCAATGCTCGTGCTCAGTTTGCATGGATGGAAATGTGCCACAAAGGCTTTTAAGTAATTTTCGAAAATTCTCGTTCGACGGAAAATGTGTAATGGCTTCCGCCTCTCCATTGTTCACACGATTATTACGTGCCATTGATAACAATATAAAACTGTTTTATTCAATTAGTATGATGTAACAAAAGAACAGCACTGTCCACGTTCATCAAATAATATTTTTAAAATATGTCAATTTATATTCTGAAACGTATTATTATCGAACAGGGAATATCGGATGTAATTTCAAGAAAGATTTTTTAAAAATTGCCACTCGTTAAATCTGTATTTTCCTAAACCCTACTTTAATCAAATCAAGTCGAGCTGCGCTCACTGTGAATCATTATGAATAATTAATGTTTGAAAAGAGACGAACGTAGTGTAAAAAATAGATACGAAATTTACAAGAAAATAATTTATTGAAAAATTAAATCAAAGGTACAATTTCCCCAAGGCACTCCTTTTCGGTTTACGTATAATGTGTCCCTTAGAGATAAGTAACGCGAGGAAGACAATTCGAAAAGGCAATTGTCTCAACCAAAGAGTATTATTAAGGATAATTATAGTACGATTCGTCGTAATGAAAGTTTAAGCTCGACGAATTTTAAGAATTAGATGTAACGAAACGAAATAAAGCAATATTATCATTTCTTTATGAGTCTCGGCTCATTCTTCCTTAGTTTATAATACTTTTTGTACTTCCATTTTTAAATTGAACAACTTTTGAAAATTCAATGCTGGAATGCAGGTATGTATAACCGTTCCATCTATTGCATGTGGAGATAACAGATTGCATGCATTATGATATTAACGTGAAATACAATTTCGCAGGTAGAAGGAACCAAGAAAAAGCATTTATAATAAAAGCTGCTCACTTTATGACGAAGCTTGTAAAATATGTTGAATATATATATGATATATATAAATATATAATATATAATATAAGAAAATAAAATCAAATGAATTCGTTTATTTCTACATGTCTTTTATGTTGCACGTTTATTTACGTGAAGTTAACCGTGAGAATTTCTTTTGAAACGAAAAAGAAAGTAGCTATTATATTATACATTACGTATAAAGCATGGCGAGTTGCTGAATCAAAGCTTAAGGGTAAATACAACATTAATTTTTGTTGTAGTAGCCCTATCACTAGATACTAATCAGTGTTAATGAAAATAAAATGATATTGCAATGAAAACTATAAAAATATTAAGTACTGTTATTTCAAAATGAACACATTATTTGTAATGTTTTGAGAATCATAGATTATTCTTAGGTTAATTATTTAAAGATATATTTGTTACTTGTATCTTAGTTTTTCTTTAAGCAATTAAACGCTTTAGCGCTTCTTTTGCAACCGTGGGATTGATTGTCACTAGTGAACAGTCAATCGTGATTGTAATACTTTTTGTAGAGAATACTGTGTTACTTTTAGAACGTAACAAAGAATATTCTTCTAGAATATTCTCAACTACATCATCTTGCACTTATGACATTTTTATTTTTTTCGCAACAGACTTCTTTGGGCCATCAGACTTTTTTGAATTTCTTATCTTCGGACTTTCGGATTTTGATTGTTTACGTTTATTTTTTGGTGCCTCGACCACAATCCTCGTGCTTATCGTATCGTGACTATTTCTCCTCGAATCCTTCTTTTCATTGACTTCCTTCTGCTCACTTCGACTTTGACTTCTGGTTCTTCCACGAATCGTTGTGCCTTGTAGCCAACAACCTGCTTGAGATACCAAATCTTGCAAACGTCTAAAAGAAGTTCGCAAATTCTTCGAATTGTCACTCTTCAGTTGTCCCAACTTCTCACGGTTTAGTACTTTCAACTGCGAGTGATTTTCTTGCTCCAGTCGTCGCTCATCCTGCGATGAATATTCGAGAAAATCGTCCGGGTGACTGACAAGAGAATCTTCCATTTTATATCCCGCAGACTTCCTTTTTCTAGATCGTTTTTCTAGCGAGGGCCTACTAGAACGTGAATAAGGATTACTTTGATTTCTCAATTCATGTAATTGACTCGTTCGTTTCTTGACATTAGAATTATCTGCAATCGCAATACTTCGATTTACACCCGAAGAAGTGAATGGTGTAACTAGATTATTTGAATCTGTAGAAAGCACAGGGTTCTTTGTTGTACGTTTAGAACTTTCTGTGCTAGATATTTTATCAAGTCTATTTTCAGTCATTATGACTGGCGCACGTACGATGACTTTTTCCCCCTTTTTATTACTTTTTCTACGTATATCTCTTTCGTGCTTTACAGATATAAACATTGTACGTATATCATTTTCAAGTAGCGTTTGATTAGAATACGAAGGATTCAAAGTCGACGGACGTATGACATTACGTTTAAATAAACCGTGATAACAAGAATCTAAACTTAAATCCATATTAGTTTCTTCTGAAGACACGTTGCCATCTTCACATTTGACATCTCTATAAATATTTTCCTGTTTCGGTGACAATTTAGATTCTTGGCTGTCGATGCTTGCATATTCCAATTTCAAAAATTCTTTGAAGTAACAAGCATCCTTTTTATATTCAGATGGTTCCATCGTGACATTCAACGTTTTTAAATATATTACGTCTTCCTCCTCTGATTTGGATTCTGAATTTCTTTTTTCTGTTTCCTCATTTTTATCAGCACAGACTGATGTGTTATCATAATCAAAGTTATATTCAGACGAGTTCGGCTGTTCGGACATTGTACGCATAACCTTTTTAGAATGAATTAGCCAACGATCCTCTTCAGACGACGAATCCAAGCCAGTAAGTATTTCAACAAGATCATCAGCTACTTTATTTTCAACAAAAGTGGACACAGTGTCGTCCACCGTGTAGCTAGTTGGACTTTCCAGATCTACACAAATTTGATCATCGTTACTCTCCTCGCTTCTTTCCGAATTAAAGTCTTGAATATCTGCAAGAAAATTTCGATTGACTATCTTCGCATATATTTTCAAATTAATTATAAACTCTCGGTTACAAGATTTTTTAAAAACCCACCTTCAAACGATTTATTCTTCGCGAGGACGTTATCCTTGGATTTATCGAAATTTACGTTTGATTCAATGCTTAGCATTTCACTGAATCTTTTATCACACTGTTGGGAACATGAAGTTCTTGATAAAAATGAATCATTAAGATTTAGACTAAGAATACTTGGACTAGACGATAACTTAGTTGATTTTGATGCTCTTGATAAATTCGATGATTCACTGAGTGGACTCAGTGTCTGCATATTACTAATGTTATCATTAGATTTTGAAATACTTAAATTCTCATTGATATCATTAAGAATCACGTCTTCCGAATCATTTTGGATCTCTTTAGATATCGTATTATTTGACTTCGATATTGTAATGAACTCTGAAAGACCATTACTTTCGTCATTACTGTCCATCGTAGTGTTAGAGTCTGTATCCTTTACAGAATTCTGGAGCGAGATTTGCTCTTGGGAAGTATCGTTGTCGCTATTACCATCGCTTGGCAATGCCAGACATTTTCCATTCTCATCAGAATCATCAGACAGTACAACAACCTCAGGTTCTCTGGACTCAATCATTGGTGCGGCAATCGCATTTCCCGTGTTTGATATATAAACTGGTTGGCGAATCTGATTGTTAATCAATTGTGGCATAATGACTATCTGTGTATTGAGATACCCAGGATTGTTATTCAGATCCACATTGTTCATGCACATGAAGTTTGTTGCATTAATATTATTAGGAATAGGTCTCTCAATATTCATATTTATTATATGAGACTGATTATTTAATGCGATTAAGGGATTCGTGTGTCCTATATATGATGAACCAGAGAACAGAGCTTCTGGTACATTCAGATATCCTGCCTGTGGCACAGAGTATTGACCAATAGCTGTTATTCTTCTACAATTTAAAAGAATTCCATGCGGTCCATGATGCACCGTTACTTCTTCATTCTGTTGCGCCATCACGGCGCATCTAGTACTGGACGATTCATTATTTGCATTCGAAGTCGAACACAATTCCATTATATGTGTTCTTGAGATTTTTCTGGCGGCGTGCTCTGCGGCAACAACAACCTCCGTGTTCTGCTCCACTTCGGAAAACATTCTCGAATCCTAAAAAGTACATAAGCTTTGAAGAACAGTTCGGAATTATAGATGTAGTGTGATAGAGGGAAAAAAGCACACCAAAACAATATCTTTGGCGAAGGTACAAAGCTAAAGGTTTAGAATTATAGAACGCGAATAATTGCCATGTAAAGTTCGAAGAAATATTATTTCTCTTATCGACTATAATAAAAATAAGGTGGTTGTTGGAAGAGGTACCTGAGAAAATGTTGGGAACGCGAGGGTAAATGAATAGGGGGGTAACTGGCCATGCACAAGGCATTAAGTGCGAAACGAGTTACAGTATAATAATATCCCCCGAAACATAACGGACGGCAATCTATTGTACACTTGGTATACTATAATAGGACTCGTCAAAAATTACGACCCTGCACTTGCGCTAAACCAAAGGTACACGAATTATTATTTCAAGTCCTCCTGTTTGGCCAGAGCAATTTATACGATAGCACTTAACGAGCTGACTGTACTGCTTTTAGAAAGAGGAAGTAGAAAGGAAGAGTAGCTAGTACTATTAATGTTTATTGTAAACATGCACAGGCGATTCACGATTTATTTGAATTGTAATTCACGCTGATAAAATAAACAGCAGATATATTAGCGTATAATTTTTCACGTTTGTTGTGAATTGGAAAAAATCGAGAATTTATAACAGTTGTTATGACGCACTTTCTTGCGATCTACACAGTCGCCATGATGGAGTCTGTCAAATAATTGTATTTTCATAATCACACGTTCTCTGGGGACTTTGATCTACTTGAAAAATCGGATATCACGAGTTTATCGTATCAAAAAATTGACTTGACTAATGAGAAATTTTCTTGAAGAATGTAGAATTAAGGTTAGTTCTGTATTTGTTGACTGTCTACTCATCTACAAAATGACTGTCCACACGAAATCTTTTTCTGACGCAGACAATGGATTAATGGTGAATTAATCGTATAGTGTGAAATAAAAGATTTATTGTGTTCGCTGCTAACGATATTTATCTCACAATTAAATGACACCAGTACTAACCTCATTCATCCTGTCGATGGAGTCACGGTAATCCTCAATTCCGTGTCTGAATGTATTTATCGTTACGCACGAGGTCCTAACAAGATAGGTTAAAACTGAGGGAAGTTTTAATACGCGGGAAGTATAATTCGTTATTGTGGAATTAAGCAATTTCAGTTTGTCACGCGTAGCTACGGCTCTACGTTTCACTTCACTTTATTTAAATCATGATTTAACTGTCACAGCCCTATATAACTTGGTGAGTGTTGTGTCTAATTCTTACAAAAATATGATCTTCGATATGTACGATATTCCCTAAATCTTGTGATTCAAACGCCCAGAAAATATCTATGAGAATAGATTACTAGCTCCCTCAAGGTAAACTGAACTTATTGGAGGACACTATTTCATTATACAAAGATCGTAGAAAGTCAATTATGAATATAAAACATAGGTAATATTTTCTATAAATTGTTCAGATCCAACTGTCTTTTATTTCATAAGATATGAAGTATAGAATGAAGAGTGGAAGTAGGAAGAGAATAACGTTTTTTTTAAATAAAATTAATAAAGTATTATCAAATAGTATAACATATGTACAAAGCATTAATAATAAGTACGTATAAAAACGCGTATGGACAGAATCGTATATCACAATTTTTAAACACGATCAGTCCCATCACTGAGATTTTAACACCGTTCGTGTTAGCAGTCAAATTTTTAAATTATTTACTAAGTCAGATACTACAACAGATTTGTTACTATCGCCTGGCAGGGATTTCCCATTTCTCCTAGGTCTCGTGGCGGCGTCCAATAGAATCGCAGGCATAATTTCCTTGCCAGCAATAGTTCGGCGACGAGTGCTGCGAGTCACCATTTTCCCAGCGACAGAAGGTGCATTAATAACTAGTTTCTCAGTTTTTACTGTAGTTCGTGGCTTTGCCTTGTAAAACCTAGAATTGCGTCGTTTACGAGCAGCTTGGGCAGACTTCGTCTTCTTCCACTTGTAGTAATACTCGACGATGCTATCCTGTGACAAGAAAACATGAGATAAATAAGTTTTCCGTTCTTCGCGAGTCTTTCGATGCATGTAGTCAAAACAAATTGCCTTGAAAAATTAACTCACCGTATCTTTTCCTGGCAACAGATTTTTTCTGATTTTATGGAAATTCTTTCCGTAGCGTACAATTCCACGAATGAATAGAGCCTGTAACGTATAGAATTTTATTAGATTATACAACTCTGTGATGAATAAGGTAAGATCTTATTCAACCAATTTGTATACTCACAATTTCTTCCTCGGACCACGAAGTAGTTAGCGTCTTCGGTAAATTCTTCTTTCTGTATATCCGTGCAGCTGATAGCGGATCGTAGCCGACTTCATACAAGGACTCCATCATGAATTCTTCAGCTTCTCCTAAGCATGCATTTTCCAATGCCTCTTTGTTTGGCACTCCATCTTTTATTTGGCTAATGGTGATTAGGGAACGTGCCAGTAGCATATAAACCGAGAGCCACTGGTTGTTCTCTTCGTCAATCGGAGCCCACGTTTGCTGTTCTTGAAAAGATTTGTACTCAACTTCCGGATCAATGTGCATTTGAAGCTCCGGTAGTTCGGCTAGTCCATCAAGACGTTTCTGAGAGAAAAGAAGAAAAATTATGATTTCGTTAGAAAGCTTACAGCACAGCAGGATGAATATGAGGTTTGTTTGAAGACAAGTAAATTTTCTTGAAATTGATTTCTTCAAGTAACAATAATTGAATTGTTGTAATCTTGTAAATCATACCTTACTGTAATCTTCCTCGATCTTTTTGATGTCCTGCAGATCCTCCATTTTCTGGTGATTTTCAGGAGAACTTCTTTCAACTGAAGTTGACGCGTTCAAGGACAAGAACTGAATGATTAATGCTCTTCTCCAAATGCCCAAATATATATAGTCAACTGTCGCGTGCTACCCTTGCCGGTAATTGGACACGCGCCCTTTTCAAATTGGAGGGGGTATTTGACTGGTACAAAACAACCAATCATAGCCAGTGTAACAGTGCTCTACGCCAAGACACCATTTTTAAGAGAATCTTCTGTCACCATTGCCCTCACAGAACAACTTCAGAAAGATGAGCGTTGTAGATGGAATTTATAAGTTCGTCAACTCTTGGAACTTTTAAAGTAAATAATATAGACTCTAACGCGTTGCATGAATTATATCAGTAAAGAAGAAGAGAAGCCAAGAATTCTAAAGAAGCTAATAGAGCTAACCCGTGAAAAATATCGCGTGTCTATGTATTTCCAGCTTCAGCTGGAAAAACGCTGTTAAAAACTCAAACGTCCAATGATTAAATGATACTTGATAACTTCGATTTTTAAATTCTCTGCTATAATTAAAGTCTACCTGACAAACGTTAGTTTATCCATATTAGCCTTGTATGTATTACGTATTTTAATTTTGCATATTACAAGAGGCTGAAAAATCTTTACACTGCAGAGGAAACAATATAAAATTACAAAGTGATGGTAGTTGACAAAAATTTGCATAAAACTCTAAGAAAGACTTTTCATCTGTGAGAATGGGACGTTGCTGACTCACCCTTCTTCGGCATCATGCGTAAACAAACTACTTTCGAAAATACATGTCACAGACAGAGCGAATGACTAATAAAGCTTAAAAGTTCCTATAATCTACAGCATGTGAATTATTGCCGTACCTCAAACAACTTTGAATTTCTTTAAAACGAAGCTAGCCTAATTGTTGCGTTCAAGATACAAAAATGTATTTCTACCCGAAATTATTCGTTTGCTACAAACGTGTCAGTGCAAAATTACATGCTCAATGATTATCTGCGTATAATAATGTTTATATTTTTGTCACAGCCGCGAATCCTCTCTGTGCTCCGACGATTAAGACCAGTACAGTCTGTAGCAAGAGTTACAACAAAAATCCTGTTACTATTATGACGCCTTAAAGCTAATTAAATGTGTCAATCGAATTCATTTTGACATATGATACTCACAAGAAGTCAATTTATTTTTCTCAACTTTTCTACAACATGTCGTTGGAAAATGCTGTTTACTTTTTCAGGCTGAATCTTTGTTTTATATCTCATGGTGTTATGTATCTCCCATGAGGAAAAGTGTATGTAGTATTTTTGGCATAAAGATCTGTAATCATTCAGACTAGATAAATCCAAGTTTGAAATTAACATTTGGCTCATTACATATTATAATGATTTTATAAAGGCATAAAATATTCATTAATAATTATTTTTACAATCTAGAAACAGCGGAATAATAAAATTTGCGTTGTTGCCATTTATTCAGGTACATAGAACGGTATCCGGTGTAGGGTCATGCGTTGTTCTCCAAAAATGGCGGTGGAGTAAGCGTCCTTTTCACTCATGGCACGTAATAATTTCAAGACTAGAGATGAAAATAAATTTTTAGGAACAAACAAAAGTGGTAAATAATTGTCTATATAGAATACTAATACATGAAATATTTTTTGAAAATCAAAGTTAAAGCTTATAGTATTCCAAAACTTGTGACGCTCAATCTCTTTCTCGCATCTTACGTAGATCAATTTGTGCGATACCTAATTATCGTTTAAGTATAATCTATATGCAAAAATGAATAATTAATTTAAATGGAATTATCGAAAACGAGCGTTCATTTGATAGCAGGAGAAAATAAAAATTTATTTTTGACATTTGAGGTACATTTATGTCATTCTTCGTTCCAGTATTTCTTAGGTATTCTGAAAATAATTTTAATTATCAGTTATTATTGGTGTAATAAAAATGTCATTCATCATAGGTTAGTGATTATTAATTTATTAACGATTTATTGCCTATTTGTACTCAATCGGTAAACAATCTTCAAAAGATACTCCGAAAAGAAAATTGTAGAAAGGTAGTTGAATTTTTTGTTTATTAATTGATGGTAGCAAATGAAAAATATTCTGAAACAAAGAAAAATCTTATTGTATACCTAAACGCTATATCTCAATAATAGGAATATACATATTTTAATGTTACATACATACGTATGTTAACAGCTTCTTGTCGAATACATAAATGGAATATAATTACAAATTGCTGGATGACGGATAATAAATAGTCAATACTTTTACAGCCGTTAATAATAGTAATTAATAAACGTACATCTTCCTAAGGTTACGTATCATTTTTGTAATTCTTTGTTCACCTAGGTACATTCGATACATTCAGTTAATGCTAGAAGTGCACGAATGGCAATTCACATGATTAGGTACGAGATCTTAATTGGTAAGCAAATTTCATCGTCTACAAATGATCGCTCGTTAATTACTGTGACTTTTAATTACCCAAGTGAAGTATTTAGCGGGTATGATTACATGAGTAACTGACGTTACTTCGCTCAAGATAATTGGATAAAACGTTGTCGCACTATAGGATCATCTTCCAATAACGATACGATATATGGAATTTTTTATTAGATTTTTTTTGCATAGGTGTTCATCACCCCTATGATTCAACATTCTAATCGCGTCTTCGCCAAGTAAATTTGGCTCTCTGACTTGTAGCTTCTATGGGAAGGGTTGTTACTGCTGGGGGATGAGAATACGGACAGGCTGGTTTGGTACAATATGGATGGTACTTGCACTGTTGTGTAGGATGCGAAAATACACAGCCTAATTTCGTACAAGATAATCCAAATTTACATTTCGGGTGTTTATAAGCACATTTGTCACCAAACTTGCATGCTGGAAAGGCGCTGAAATTGAAAGAAAAATTAAATACATAAACTTTCCGCGTTACGTTTAATGAAAATTGTAGAATTGTGAAAACAAAAAGATCGTTACCTGCAGGGAACTGCTGGGTGAGAAAACGCACATTTACTTCCTAAAGTGCAATTGGGCCAATAACGGCATTTTTCCCTGGATTTCTCAACTGTCTCTGGCAAAGTAGCGTCTACGGAAGGACGCACATCTGTTCCGAGAAAAAATAATTATATGTTTAACATTGAGTATACAATTTTATATTATATAAGAATATAATTTTTATTACTTTTAATCGCTGCTGGAACGGCCACTGTGGCGGGTTTTGTTTTTGCTGGACTTGGCGAACGAGACCTGTTGAATACTATTGGACTTAATTTTCTTCGTTTCCTCGGTACATCTTCTGTACCTTCCACATTTTCAATGTTACAATTTTCATTGTTCTCTTCGGTGCCTTTATCCTCACTTATATCAAGATCCTCTTCGATGTCCGTCAAAGGCAATGTATTGGAACACGATTCACTTTGTACATACATGTCGGTCTGTATAGTATCAAGTGTAAATTCATCACCCTCGTTTACCTGTGATATTAATGAACATAATATAGTAGTGCAATCTTAACAAAATCGAAATCGGGAATTGCAAATTTCTATTACCTCCATTTCCAAACGTTCCTCATCGTCAGAAAGATTCTTTTGTTTACTAATATTATTGTTATATCCATTTAATGTAACTAAAAATTGTTGATTATCGTCATTCCTTTGAAATAAAGACATCAATACTCCCTTTTGTTCATCAGCATCAGCTTGCGCTAAGTCTACAACGTAAAAGAAATAAAGTTGAAATTACTTTTGAGAACTTGTCTGATCTACTCGATAGTCTGAATCAAAATGATTGAATTATGTACAAATTATTTATAATTGTACAATTATTTTTAATACTCGTACTTACGAGACTTGTGTTGATTTTGAAAGCAATTCTTGTTACTAATATCCACTCGTATTTTCCGCATGACCAACCTTTTGCTAGCATTCAAATGTACTAACAGATTCTGATCTACTTCTCGCGAACTGGCTGGCTTGAGAGGTTTTACAAGTGGCTTCTTATCCTGTCGAAAGTAAGGTTTTAATAAAATAAATATCTTGCCAGCAAGATAAGCAATCGCTGTTAGACATAAAATAGAAAATAAATAGTGTGCAGCATCTATATTTATAATTAAGTAATTGAATATCGCGAAGGATAAGTGATGAGTGAGGGTAAACGATTTGTTTTTTGTTGGTCAATCAATAGCAAACATTTATTTCCAATGTACAATTCCATACGTTAGTGTAGAGTAATAAAAATAATAACGTTTCATATAAGCCTTTTCAAACTGTTAAACACTGCGTATCTTATTTTTCTAAACCTTCAATAATAATAAAATCCTATGGTGCAAACGTTATACTTGAAAGACACTTTGCATATCTTTCTTACTGCAAAATGTTCTTCGATACTGTAATTTTATATAAATGATGTAACAGATATATTTATCTTCTGCCTTTTATACTCACCGATAACACAGGCTCTGGATTCTTCTGTTTAACCACAGATTGATTAGCTTCTGCAACTGCTCTTAACAATAAAGATTGAGTAGCACGTTTTTGTGCTGGTGGTAACGGCCTTAAAGGCCTTGGTGTAACAATAACTTTACTCGCTATTTTACCATCGTCATTACTATCATCCTCAACATCACTTGAGATGTCCTTATCAAATTTCTCAGGAAGTTTTAGTCGCTTCCTTTCGGTTCTGTCAGGCATTGTTCGCTTTACAGCTATTATGTGTGATTTGAGTGGACCAACGTTTATAACAGATTGAGCATCATCGTCAAGCTCATCTTCTCCACCAATATTCAAACAGTCATCATCCTCACTGCTCTGTGATGTCTTTGCTCTGTGAACACGTCTGATGTCTAGCGCTTTGAAATTATTCTTCACAGGTCCTAATCTATTTTTTATGTTCTTATTAGTCATAACATTACTGATTCTTTGCGATTCTACTGTTTCCTTAGATTTTGCAGTAGGATCTCTTTGAACTTTGTTATTAGTTGCAACGCCTAAACGATCCTTGACAGTAACAGCGGATTTCTCAGTGAACTTTAATTTTAATGTCGAAGTCTTGTCCTTTGACTCTATGGTTTTGCTAGATTTTTCTTCCTTGGAAATACCCAGTCGATTTTTAACGTCGTTAACCTTGTCGGAATCTCGATCTCGGGATTCGAATTCACGATTTCTGCGGAAGACATCATCGTTATCAAAGGTTCTTTGACGGGAGAAGTTATTTCTGCGATTATTAACGCGTTTTTCAGACTGTCGATAGCGAGTATCAAAACCCATTCTATCTCTGTGAACTTCAAACTTTTTTCTAGGAGATACTATACCGAGACGATTTTTGACAGATACTACTGAAGTTATTCTTGGTTTGTTAACGCTGGACTTTAGTTTTTTTCCACCATTATCGTCAATGTCTTCTTCTTCCTCGTCACTCAACTTTTCATTATCATCTGAATTTTTAGAACTTGCAGCTTTCAAAGTTTTCTCAGTATGATTATTCTTATCCAATACATTAGTGTCCTTTTTGGCAAATTTAGAAAATACATTCACTGCCTTTGAACTTATTTGAGTATCCGTCGATATACTTACAGTATTATTCAAGGAATTCTTTGGTTCATTGGTCTGATTTGGAGCTTTTTTTATGGAGATAGATTTATCGATATCACGATTTGTTACTACCAATGTGGTTTCTAATCTGCTATCAGAGGCATTTGTGTTTTTAATACTCTTTTCAGTATTTTTGCCCTGATTTTCTTCAGAACTCTGATCAGATGTTGAAGATTTTGTTGTAGACTTCTCAGAGATTTTGTCTTCCTTTATCAGTTTATCTTGAGGCTTTTCTCCGTTCGGATTTATAACTTGATCATCTAGGAAGGTCGTGGCACTACTTTTACGTTTCCTTCTTTCCTCTTCCTGCTTGACTACCACTGTTGGTACAAACTCTCGTGTGGTTTTCTTCTTTGCAACTGTGACCTTTTGTAACTTTTTTAAAACTTGATCGTGTAACCATTCCACAAACGGAGTTGTGCTGTCTTCCAGAAATAGATGCAAATCCTCATGCATCTGTTGCCGAGACTTCTTGTTGACAACCATTACCAGAATATAGTCTGGTAACTCTTCATCATACCGAACACCAAGCTCGAGAAGTTTCGCACGAATAGCACTCTATTAAACAAAATAATAAGCATTAGATTTTCCAATACATTCACTGTTTTCTGTAAAATAAAATATTCAATGTAAACTTTTTATGAGCGTGATACATTAAATAACAATGTTAAGTCATTTGCGCTAATTATCCACTTAATCGGATAGTTCAATCGACCCATAATACCGAATCATATGTATAAATTATAGGATATATATATATATATATATATATTTCATTATAAAAATGAATGTGAAAGTCACAATTTTAACTACATTAACAAAAATTATGTTCACCCTCAATTGGTTGGTGACTTCGATGCCACGAATATCCATGGTGATTCGTTGACTTTAGTCACCGATAGAAATTAAATGATTCTAGTGTCATTAAGTCGGCGAACTGCACATTTTTTCGTATTCAAGGAACTTGTTAAACGACAACATACAACGCCATGTTGGTTAAATGATTTCATTGATCCAACGTAGAAACGAAACTCAATTCAGCCTGAAATCCGATTTATGTGCACAAATCATGTGCTGCAACAAACGGAAGTATTAACTAAGCTTAAGAAATAGGTATCAAATAACTTTATTAATGCATACGTTGCATTTAAGTAATCATTCGTAAAACGTGTCTTTTTTAATTTATCATAAGAGAATATAAAAAGAAATAAATACGGAACAATGATAAAGTGCATTACTTTCATATTTTTATCATACTTTCTATAATTTTCAGACCTTATCAAAAGTATATACTGAAGTATTTATTAAAAGAAATTCATATATCGACATATTGTTCTTTCTAAATTTAATAGTCTTTAAGTTAGTGCAACGGAAATTAACATAAACAAGGTATTTCCATGTTTCTCTCATAATATATTATAGAAATTATCCCGTTTCTATCTTGCCGGTATTTCAAAAGTGATCGTACACAAAAAGAACGGAATCTCGTAGAGAAAAACCATAATTCTATGGGGAGATTTGAGAATCCCTAGTGGGGATTTCCAAATGGCAACTATTGGCAGTACTGGCGGTACATACGGGAGGTCAGTGCACGTCACGCAGTTATTATCCCGAAGAGATAAATTTGTGAGAATTTACGAATTCGGAGTGAAATACGTGAAATTCCTGAGATTCTCTCGCGGCGGAACATTGCAGAGCAGTGCGCGAGGGTCTCAGGTCAAAAAGACGACAGACTAAACAAGGTGTGATCCTGCCTGCAGGCTCGTCTAACGCTGTTGTGTGTACCTCTTGTTCTGTGTGATATTAAAACACACGACCTTACTGTGGTGCTGGTGGTGTTCCCTCTTCTGGGATATACAGATAGACTGTGTGGCAGGTTATGTCAGCTGGATTGGCAGGTGCTGTTTCAGATCAGGTCAGTCCATCCCTTCGCTACCATCTAAGGCTGCTCTGCAGCAGCACCCATTTGCCGAAGAGATACCATCTAAATTTTCGATGTTTTTACATGCTACGCGATGCAGCGGATGAAAGGACAGACTAATAGCCAGGGTGAGTGTTCTAGGCAGTATATCTATCATAATTTTTATTATTTTTGCATAATAAACTAACTACAACCAGTTGCTTCGAACTGCTGCTTCAAAGGATGCTTAAACACATATTTTCTTTGTCATATTGTTCTTCATATAATAAAGCTTTGAATTGCTATTGGAATACTCTTTATCAGTTGCTATTATAACAATTAATATTGCAAAATATATTTTTTAAGGTGTACATTGAGATAATTTTGATTTTAGGTAATGAATTGTATTTCATACATTTGCAGCTTATAAATAACATTATTATTGTATGTTCATTAATGAATATCGAGTATTCCTTAAACATGAGGTTTTTTATTTTTCTTATAAATTAACTGATTCTTAGGAATAGATTTCTTACTAATATATATACACATAGTACATCTGTAATACAGTGATATGAATGAAATATATTCAATATGATTTTGATATATTAAGCACATAAGCTTGAAGTTAAAGATGTTAGCATAGATTGTAAGTAAAAGTAGCTTTTAATTGCACTTTAACATTTGTGCATCAACATGAATATGTACAGTTTAATATCCAAATACAAGTATAATTTGTAATAAAACAATACTTTAATTCAATGTAAAAGATGATTTGAATTGATAAACTTACAGAACATGTTGTAACAATCATATAATGCTGTTATGTGGTAATAGGAATTTATGGCTATATATTTATATCTTACCATTGATTACATCAACGGTAGTACAATATGATAGTGACCTTGCTTTTGTCTGTGGCAATTGTATTTAATACCAAAGTTTCTCAGCTAATATAAGATCATAAAATTTCACTTGACTCTGATTAAACCTTTTAATGCTCCAGCTGTTATATGTATAATAAGATTTCCAGTTGTGGCAAAGTATTTAATAATACAAAATCTCTAATAAACATCTAAAGTCACATGCCCTATGTTCACTGAAGATTTCCATAATGGTTTCGCGTAAGTTCATAATAAATTTTCTACCATATACATCCGATGTATCATCAGCAGAAAGATATTCAGTTTTCTTAATTCCTGAATGTTTTTTTTTATGATCAACAGTAAGCAATGGTCCCAAGGAGCACCAGCAGCAGCAACAACAGCAAGCGGAGCACGCTGGTGCAGAAGATACCGGTTTTGATTCTTGGCGAGGAGGCAACAATACCCAACACCACTCGAGCTATCCGATCGGCACCGGAGATCCCTATAGTCCCTATTATGCGGGGACTTCATTCCCATACCAGGCGTTTGGTGCCGGAGATGGTACCTGGTCAAATGGTACAGACCCGGTCGCATTTCTCTCCGGTTACGGAGGTCAAATCGGTCATGACGCGTACGGCATGGACGGGATGTTCTCAGCCAGTGCAGGTGGCGGGTTCGGGACATTCGGTCAGCCAGCTTTCAATTACTTCCATGGAAACGGCGACTACAGTACCTGGGGTACACCTCGTAAAGCACGCTACGAGGACTACTACCAGCCGCCGAGGGGTAATGAGAATTACCCGACTCCTGGCGGTGCGGAAATAAAGACAATTGAGCAGAGTGTACAAGGACTGTCTATCGGCAGTGGAGAGATTCCTAGGCAGGAGCAGCAGGCTCCTCCGAATTCTCAAGCTAAGTTGGACCCTAAGGAACCCAGAAAAATAACATGGGCAAGTGTGGCAAGTCAACCAGCCAAGCCAGTGCCCCCAATGTCTTCTTCCCAAGGAATGAAGAAGAAGGCTGGTATGCCTCCGCCACCGATGGTGCCTGGAAAACATAACATGGATATCGGAACGTGGGGCGAAGGCAAATCTTCAGCACCACCTCCAAAAGCTCCTCCGCCACCACAAGTGCAACCTCCTGTACCTCCGCCACCACCTCCCGTTCAAAGACAGAGGCCACCTCCACCGTGCTGGGCTAGACAGCCAACACCTCCGCCACCGCCACAGCCTCAAATTCAAATGCAGTCTCAACCACCTCCACATCAACCGACACAGCAACAACCTCAGCTTCCACCGCCGCAACAACCTCCCTCGCACCCTGTGCTTGATGAACTTAAAGTGAAGAACGACTATAATCCTGTGGATTTCGATCAGACTGCTCCTGGAGCTAGGTTCTTTGTCATCAAGTCTTATTCGGAAGACGACATCCACAGGTCCATCAAGTATGAAATCTGGTGTAGCACAGAGCATGGAAATAAGAGACTCGATCAGGCATACAGAGAAGCAAATCGTGAAGGTGCGCCTCTATACTTGTTCTTCTCGGTCAACGGATCTGGACACTTCTGCGGTATGGCTCAGATGGTCTCGCCAGTAGATTATCAGAGCAATAGCTCAGTGTGGTCGCAGGACAAGTGGAAGGGTCAATTTCGCGTGCGTTGGATTTACGTGAAGGACGTTCCTAACGTGCAACTACGGCACATTAGGTTAGAGAACAATGAGAACAAGCCAGTGACAAATTCAAGGGACGCCCAGGAGGTACCTCACGTGAAGGGCGTCCACGTTCTTCGCATACTCCACACTTATCGTCACTCGACGAGTATCTTTGATGACTTTGGACACTACGAGAGAAGACAAGCCGAAGAAGATCAGCGTAAAGTACCCGTCAATCCTGTGTCGCATCATCATCCATCAAATAATCATCGGGGCAGAGTACATCCCGGCGAATTGTTACGTGAGCAGCAGCATCAGCAACAGCATCAGCAACAACATCAGCAGCAACAGCATCAGCAGCAACATCAGCACGTTCATCAGTCTCATCCACACCAACATCAACGCAAGGTAAGCCGAGACTTCGTCATCCATATGAATTCACCAAGATGCCAAAGCAATGATGACGCTAATTACGGTAACTTTTATCCTGACGTTAACAAGGGACAACAAGTGAAATAGTTTTTTTTTAATTAGTCTGTTCTTTGTCCAGGATCGTGAAGGTGGTCGCGGAAGAGGCAGAGGTGGTTCCCGTCAGTAGCGACGATTACAAGAGAGAAGCATAATACTATTGATAATAGTATTCAACTTGACGGATGAACGCTCTGACTAATTATCAACTTATCACTTACCCTCACTCATCCACTTTTAATGCCCCCCTCCCCCCCCCTCTCAATGCCCTTTGACTCCTCAATTTTTCCCATCCCTGAGAACAAGCCACGCTACCTCCCTGAAAAACTACAAACGGGCTTCTAACCGCTGTGACGGGACTCTCGTCGTTGAAGGCTATTCCCTTTCGTTGAATGATTAATCCGTATGATAATTAGCGTTGCGTTAAACATCATTAATATTATGTAATGATAATTACTGTGAGCAAAATAATTGAATTTTAAGGGATACATCATCGGGTGAACCTGAAAGACGGTTTAATAAGCGTAAAGTGTGGTGTTGCGTGCGATTTGTGGAATGGTGTTTCATAAACGTACAAGTTATTAAAAAAAAAAAAAAATGCGTGAAGAAGAAAGGAGAAAGAAGTAAACTACGATCATGACGACGACAACGATGATGATGAGGATAATGAAAAAAGAACAAGACACGGAATGAAGGATACAAGAAACTATAACAATGTGGACTAACCCTTGTAAAACGCTTGAACGTACTTTTGTTGAAAATGAAGAAATTCTATGCAAGGACGATATTGTAAGCAAGTGTCGTTTGAATTAATTACCATTTGAAAACTCCAATGAACATATAATCTGGTGCCTGCAACTGAGAGAAGGCCCTCTCCCATCTTGATTAAGAATGATAAATTAAAAGGAAAAGAAAAAAAAAAGAACATACACAAGGTGCAGGGGCTTGCCACGAAGTTTTAAGTTCATTATGTAATCGCGCTCGATCGATGGATAATAATTGAAATTATTGTCTGCTGATTATTTTAAACATATTCTATTATCTATTGCGAATTATATATAATATTACCTATTATTATATTAATCGTGGATCGCAGCAAATGATTTAAGATTATTATACAACAAGAAGAAATAATATTACAGTTACTCTATTGTAACGTGGATGATTATTATTATTGTAATATTTGATGAGAATTTCACGAGACACGATTCTTATTGTTAATACTATCTGTTATTAATTGTCTTACACTAGAGGGCGCGAGTACACGATTACGTTTACTAGGGTCGCTAAAAAATTACTATTCGAATTCTATTAATTATCAGTTATCTTGCTTTGAATAAGGGTTGGTTTCAACAAAGTTAACTGAAGTCTAACTCGTGAAATTAACCAATTAGATGCCTGTGTTTTTGAAAATTTTAATCAGATTAGCTAATCTCAACAGTTAAATGTCTCACACGTGAGGTATGATCTGCAGGACTAACAGTTTATTAATTTTTATCCTATTTTCTTATGATGTAAAACGTACAGTCGTACCACGTGCTCATAATCTCCATAGCCGCGAATCTGGATGATGAATCAGACATTTCGTTAGCAACGCAACGACTGTTCACGTTGTTGGAATTGATTTGGCACCGTAATAGAATACAAATGAAGATAATAGAAGTCCTTGACATGTCTTCCTCAAAACTTACCAGAAGTGTATGTATATATACATAACAAGACAAAGAAAATCGATGATAGGTCAAAAGAGAAACGAGTACTCTTTGAATATCAATTAAAAAATATATTGTAAAACATTCACCATTGAGGTCCTAGCGTGGGATTGAAGTATGAAAAAAAAAAATTGGTACATTGTCATAAAATTGGACTAAGGAAGTTGAAAGGTTAGGAGAAAATTTTATGAAGCTTTATATGCTGACCCTGCCATGCTAATCACGTTTCTGCCAGGTTCACGTTCATACATTGGTACTTCTGGTGGAAACTTGGGTTTAGATGGTTCTGTTGCATTTTCATACATCAGCTGAGCTACCTGAGGAAAAATCAATGGAATGGAGAATTTATGTGAACTGCTGGTCAAAAGAAAATTAATGAAGTACCTCGAATCTTCGGTCGCGTTGCTTGAAATAGTGGGGCGTTGCGCATTCGCGTGGAATAATTGTCTTACATTCGGGATATTCAGGTCGGCATGATATTACAGGATGACCTTTACTGTCTTTATCAATCTAGAATAATTATCAGAAATTCGAGATTAGATTTACTTGAGATTTTTTTGTTTGAAATTATAAGAATGTGTCTATTACTTGATCAGCCCATTTGATTTCCTTTCTACGATGAGATGATTGGAGTTTCGGTTCATCTTGTGGTTCATATGAACGCAATGGTACCGGCTCGTTCACGGTTGCTAATCCTGGACACAATTCCTCAGGTGGTGGTGTTGGTGGTCTAAGTTCACCATGTTCACCCTCGTATCTCTTTTGAGCATCCTTTTCAAAATCTGCTAGACACTCTCCTGGATCTAACGAGTCCTTGTGCGGTTCCGCTAAATTTGGATCTAGATCCGGTTTAGTGTCTTCGGTATCCCTTATTTGCCTTGCTCTCATGGCAATGTCGTCCTTCAGCAGACCTTTAGCGACGAAATAATTTCTGATTTGGTCTCGTAACTCTTGTGGAAATTTCTCTGGATTCGCTTCGATATATCGATACACGAAAAGATCGGCGCCGTTGATGATAAATCGATGATTGAAAATATTGATTTTAGCACCGATGTAAAAGTCTTCTGGCGTATAGTACACTGGGTTAGTTTTATCGGTACCTGGCTTTGGTACTAACATCGAGTTCAGGAAACATCCAGCACGGCGTCCTGAGTTACGTTTCTCAATTTCACTTATCAGGATTGTCCCATCACTGAGGTTATATTCAAGTATGAAATCGCGATCCTCATCTTCCGGATGCACAGCTTCCATTATCATGGAGTACCTCAGTTTCTTTGGAAAATTGTACAACTGTCGCACCACGTCCTTCTTGGGCGGTTTTGGCATGAAGCTCAAACAACTAGCCAAAGTATCTTCTGGCGTACCAAAAGGGATGTGGGGAGGTGGCTGATACTTTGGTGAAGATCTTTCTTCCTTGACAGGTGGACAGATTCTGGGTGGCTGTACCAAGCCCAACATTCCCGAGTAATACTTCCTGGTGAAGGCGTCGCAGTCGTAAAGAAAGAACCGTCGACCAAAGATAAAAATAGTATCGCCTATCTGAAAGACGTTCGAAAGCAGAAAAGAAATAGTGTTAAAGCAATACTGAAATTTCGCACCTTAAAATCTTGCGGTGTGTAATATTCCACGACTTCCAGATCCCCACGTTCCATATATATTCCAGGAAACGAAGACGGTACGTCCTTCCAATTTTTTGGCAATTTAGTCCTTTTCAGCAACATGGCCACGGGGTCCTTACCATCGTTCGGTCTGTGAATCTCACGAACGGCCACAGTGTCATCAGTCAAGAAATACATGACCTGATAAAAATCATCGTTCCAAATGGCGTCGAACGATAGAACCATTCCATCGTATTCCAGAAAACGACGCCGAGGATCGTCAGCGACTGGTGTTACGCACGAAGATGCTTTGCTCTTGGCAGCACGAAATTGAATGTAAGGATCCGGAGGTAATTCTTCCTTGTCGCCAACGTCAATACCCTGACTGCACAAGAATTCTCTGGTGAAGAGATCGCAGTCCACTGTATGATAGACAACCCCGTATATTGCTGAATACAAGGTAAAATTAATTAATAAAATATTGAGGTTAGAAAATAATTACTTTAAATAATTTTCGTTACCGATATCTATGCCGACGTTCAGATCCTTCCAATGGTAATAATCGCCATGTATATTTTTGACAATCCTTTCACGACGTACCAATTTACCTTGCTTGAATCCTGCATTGTCAACCGGTGGTTCGGAAACCAGTATAGTGTCGTCTTCTAGGAAGTAAATAATATTCACGTGGCGTATACGAAAGTGTTCGTCCGGAGAATTAAATATTCCTTGACGAAAGAATGCTTTGAAGCATAAACACTTTTGTGCAAACTTGGCATAATGTGGCACGAATTGTTGATATGCGTATTCACGTACTCGGCCATACGTTAATGATGGATCGTACCTGGTATTTGTTTATGGGATCAAATATTTTTATAAGGTTTTACTTATCTAGGGCATTTAATTCAATTATGAGCTGGAAATTAATACCCACTGTACAGAATCCAAATCGCCCGCGTAAGCACTGGATGCTGTATCTATTGGTCTTCTGCCGATTCCAATATTCGAGTCTCTCAAGACACGAAAACCATTTAGAAAATTGAATTTCTGCTTCAATTTATAATCCTGCACCTTTTTTAAGAAATAGGTTATATGTTGCGGGTGTGCGTGTCATCCTGAGACAATTAAATAAAGGGCGTAATTAAATACTCACTGTGGAATCGTGACAACTGTATCCAGGAAGTAACGGAAGTTCATGCATTTTTTAAAATTAAAATTCTTCGACAATATGAGTGTATATATATTTCAAAAATAATTCTAATCGCCCATGATCTGCAAACTGTCAAAAAGTTTTGAGTAGAGCCTTTACACTCGATTACACAATCCAGTCAGTTTATTTCCATAACAACCTGAACATCGTATCGATCCTTTATCAACAAGCCGTTGTCAGGGTAGATGTATTTGGCGGTAAAATTTAAACACTGTTGTAAGTTAATTCTACCTTGCCATCAGTAAACTGATACTAAACTCGAATTTAATCTACGAATGACTTTAATTTTTCAATAGGTTTAAAATGAAGAAGGAAAACGTGATGTCCCAGATTTTTATAATTTATTTCTTAATAATTTATTGACAATGGTAGCACTGGATGGTATTTGCTCAATGATTCATAAACGCCTATTGATCCAATCACAAAGTCATAAATTCCCTAAAGAGCGCCATACATCCAGCTGACAGACAAGCTGCGACCGGAACAGTAATCAACCAAGCAAATGCAATATTGCGAAATAATCTCCAAGAGACACCATCCCCTCCACGTGATACCCATCCCACGCAGACAACAGAACCAACTTTACAATGTGTAGTGGAAACTGGTAAACCAGCTTTGCTTGCTAACAGAACAGTGACGGCAGCTCCTACCTGCATGAAGAAAAAAAATAATATAGGAATTTTCTATCAAATAAATATTTTATTAATGAAATTTTGTACATACCTCTATAGTGAATCCTGTTGTAGGTGTAATACGTGCCAGGTCTTGTCCAAGTGTCTGAATGACTCTTCTACCCCACACCCAAAGACCTGTTGAAATTCCCAGACCACCGTAGAGAAGAATCAACAGTGGCGTATCAGCTTCCTGACGTGCGGATCCTTCGGCATAAACAGCCCACAGTGCGATAAGAGGTCCAATAGCGTTGCTCACGTCATTTCCGCCGTGTGCAAAGCTACCAAAAGCCGCTGTGAGTACTTGCAAAAAGGAAAACAGTTTTGAGACTTCCGGCAGCTCTTGATCCTCTCCTTCCACTTCCGCCTGAACGCCTTCAACGTCGGCACCAGCCGCTAACAATAATGGACTTGCACTATTGTTTCCTCGTAGCTTCGGTGGCTCCTCTTTGCTGTTATCATTGGCACCACTTCCGGATGGTGCTTGGGAGATGACTGACAGTGCAGTAGTCTCTTTTCTGTCACAGGTACTGAAATCAGTAGTCTTGTCTTCTGTATTGTCGGATACCAATATTCTTTTTCTTTGCCAAGGTACGACAAACAAATAGACCACGATGCCAGACAAGAGTCCTGCTGTCACGGCGGTTATCGCACTACCCCACCATGGCATCTTATCCAACATTAAGACTAGAAGATGATAAACAATTATGAACGAGGACGATAAGGATAAAATATAAAATGAACTCACGTTTAGGCCCGTCATGCGCCACAGACAATATATTGACAGCAATCGTAAGACCATAGGCCAGAGGAAGAACGTGTAAGCCTCGATCAAAGGGCTTGCTGGATCTTAAAACTGATCTTCTCAAGAGCCAAAAAATGGAGCCCGACACGGCGCCACTTAAGACTGGACTTGCAAACCAGGATGCTGCGATATTCGCCAAGGCTATCCATTTCACCTGGAATTATTAAAACGTGCCACTGACACAGGATCCTATTTTTTAAATATATTCTCTGGCACAATCATTAACACGTCAACTCACCCCCGCTGTACCTCGACAAACCAATGAAAATCCAACAGTGGCACCCACGATGGAATGCGTACCGGATATAGGAAGCCTCAACGCTGTCGCAACCAGCAACCAGATACCAGAACCAGCAAGGCTGGACAACGCACCGATCATCAGCTCCTTCTCGTGTCCTTCGTACAAGGACACATCCAAAATACCTTTTCGCATCGTGTCAGATACCTGAAGCAGCGAAAGTCATTCATCAGATCAACCTGTAAAACATGTATAATTTAATTGCGTGATATTACGTTACGGAGCTTACCTTATATCCTATGAGTACAGCACCAGCAATTTCGAAAATCGTAGCCAATATGCAAGCCTGTGTTATGCTAAGTACACCAGCACCGACACTGGTACCAAAACTATTTGCAACATCATTGGCACCGATACCAAAGGCTAGGATGAACGCAACAATGAATCCAACAATCACCAGCCACAGCAAACTCTCGTCGTAGGGAATGATAGCCATGCTCGTTACAGGTGATAGTCACTTTTATGCTTTGTCTTCAGGCTCTTCAAAATTCTCTTTCTATAGTTACAACAGTCTAAGCCCTATTCTAATTTATCTTCTAAATCTTTTAATACTTTTCTATGACAATCAATTCACTAGCAAACGAGAATTACTCGTACAGAGGAAGAACAGTCTATCCTATTGTGTGTCTTCAGAGTTGATTTTATAACTGCATACATAAATACTTGCTCATTAGAATATAGCATATGCGTCTACATATGTTGTCTGTGTGTATAGATATATAGATACTCTTTCGTTTTTACTTCAATTAATATTTCTTCTTTTTGTGTTTCTCCTTTCTCGTTTTCCTCGTTTATTTTGTTCCTAATAACATCAATTCTGTCTTTGTAGCTTTGTACATGTGGCGGAGGTAGTGTTTCGGCTCAGCACCCGTGTTCTCGAACGTCATGACTTTGACGCTTCAATTTCAATAATTAATATTTAATTATAAGGGTTGTAACGAATTATTGATGAGTGATGCATAAAATAACGGTATTCTTACGCGAACTAAAGTGACGCGATTGACTTCTAGAATTCTTTTCTATCGTTTTCCTCGCGTGAAAGCGAGCCGATTGCTGCTGTTCCCATATCTGTAAATAATTCCAATGGAATTACATCATGTTACATATCGGAAAAGGAATAAAGAGAATTAGTGAGAAAGAAGCACGTCTAACACTAACGTTATCAAGTACTAACGTGCAAAAATATAAACATATTTTTTAAAAATGTACCGTAGCTACTCGACACTACGTTCAACACTGACACCATATTTTTCATAAATTTCCCGTAGTCCGATTAGACAGTAAAAATTTTCTTTAGAATGAATTAACTCAAAAGTCACAAAAATTTCGTTCAAATCTTCCCGATGCGATAATCAGTACAGTAAGAATCTAAAGTGAACAGTCAATTATGCAGTATTCAGATGATAATGACGTTAATTGCAAGTTAACATCGTTAAATTCGACTTGTCCTTTGGATATCCAATATTTAATTGTCCGACACACGTACCTCTTAGAGGATCATATAAAGAAAAGAAAAATTCCCGAAATCACTTCTATGTAAAAAGCACGCGCGACGTATTTTTAACGCACAACCTGTACGTACTGTACCCTACGATTAACTGAAAGAAGAACCGGTGCGTCAGCATAGCGACACATGTAGAGTCACGAGGAAACAGAGAAAAGCACAAACGGTGTAACGCGGCGAACAGAGACGGTTGAGTGTCCAAAGAGAATGGACGACTGTTACTGGATAAAACGTGTAAGGGATGAAATTAAAAAAGCACGCTTTTACCCCACTGTCCATCGTTCTACCGTGATCTCCGACGATCTTCAACTTCACGGTCGTTTCATCCGGATCACGTTCCTCTGGAAAATGCACAGCTTTTACAATCGACGTTTTCCGACCGACAAACCACGTTAAAACCAACCGCCCTCAAGCAAAGACGAGCGACTTAACCCAGTTTGAGAAAAATCTTCGGTCGGGGCACCACTGATCGCATGTACGAGGATGGGGGGAGGGTTGAATATTGATCCATCAGACCGGCCTGTGTGTACCACCCATCTGCACCCCTTATAGAACTGCCTGTGGATCCTATACATATATACAATACCGCAACACCTTGCAATTTTAAGGCCAGTTTCACGCTTGGCAGGTTCTAGGATTTTTATATAAAATATAACGTGGTTTATTTTGAGACGTTTTGAAGACGAGACACGTCCGGTCACTATAACGAGGCAAGAAATTAGTAAGTGATTGCGTAAGGGATGCTAAACTATATAATGCGTATATATGTATACATACGTATGATGGAGTTTTCGTTGTTATTGCCATTTGGGGACTTTTCACCTTCATGTTACTTTTAAAAGGATCGTCGATTGGATGCTGAATTTCTTTTTCGGATACATTTTATGTTCTTTCGTGGCTTCACAAGTTTTCTTCTACACGCTGATGTTCTAAGGAGTTTAACGTGTGACCGTTGGCTTTCAATTTGAATGACGCTGCGCCTGTGAACGAGCTACCCGTTTTACTTCAAAGATAGCAGTGCTGTCTGTTACAGGCGCGTGTGATTAACTTTGGAGTCACATACATATAATTTGGCAGTTTTCATCCTTCGTTTCTTTTTTTAATATATAACTAACATTGAGGTAATTTATGAAAGACAGTGGCACATATTAGAATTAAGCTTATCTTGCAATGTTCCTTTTAAGGAGTTTAACTTTGTCATTGTCTTTTTGACATTCGCTTTTCCTTTTTGTATTGTATGTAGGGCATTATTTTGTAATATATTAAGATTAATATGATAAAAATATGTTTCAATATAGTACAATATTATTTAGTTTATACACAGAAATACATGATAGAGATAGAATAATTACTATTTATTAGTTGTATACTATGTGTCGTTAATCGATTTATTCCTTTTCCCATTTTTCTCTCTCCTTACGTTCCTTCTGAACCTCCTCTATGTATGGAGCAAGATATCTTACATCCTGTAAAATAACAGACAATTATTAAACTGTAAATAGAAACTGTCAAATATAAGAATATATAGCAGAACAATGTAAAATGCTCAGACTTGTAATATATTGCTTATAATTTGTTGTATACTTACTTCGCTGTATTTTGTCCATTCTTCCTTAGGTAATATAACTTTGCAAAAATCAAGTTGTGCAGCTCGAATGAGTCGGAAATTTCGTTCATCTACAAGGTGCTTGGGAAGGCGACGAAGTGCTTCTACCACATCAGGTGTCTCGTTAATGACATCATCACGCATCAAACCTATGTGAACCAACAATGCACAATGTTCAAATTCAATGCTTTAAATTACACGTTAAATTTAATTTGATGATACTTACCATATTTGTTGAAACCAGACATATTATATGCCCATTCTCTAAGAGAGGGTCCTATACAGGAAAAAGATTGAATTAGTTATGTAAGTTTGCACAGTAGTGATAGAAAAATTGTACACGTATAATCCTATATGCAACAAAGTTTATACTTTGTATGACTCTTGGGAGACAAAAATATGCGTAATAATTACCAAAAAGCATGGTAGGAACACGTTTTGCTGCCATTCTAGAGTGTGTGCCTTTTTTACACCGATGAGCACTTTGTACGTCTGCTACACTGTAGCCTACGAACAGTGATGGCTGACAACTTACAATGTCGTTCGAAGCGGAAAATTTGAATTAAACAATGACTTCATTATTAAAATTGTCCTGCTGATTGCTTCATGATTTTTAAATATAAGATAATAGAGGAAAATATTCTTTACTACAAACTACTTGCTTGATATCATATTAAAAGACCAAGTTGATTACAAAGATTCATGTCCAATTATGATATCAATGCGCTTCCAACAGTAGTTTCACTGTAGCGTTAAAACATCTTTAATTACATTTTGAAAGAATTGGAGACCTTCAGCTGTTTAAAGCTCATTATAAACAATATATCTAGTCACGTATAACGCGTATATATAGAAAACAAATTACGTTTTTTGTCTTACGCAAAAAACAGTTGAAATACGTAATTGAAACGTAGCCATGAAAACTGCCTTTTTTCAAACAGCACATATGTTTACGTTCAAAAGATAGTTACTTCGTCTCTAAATAGAGAAAAAGATAAAGCATTTTCATACTTTTAATAATATAGCAAAGGGACAATCTAAATAAATTATTCCGGAGCAGGGATTTTGCCTATAACGGTCCGCGCGCTTTGTACATTGGTCGCCATCATGAAAATGTAGCGTTCCTTTGAAAGTACTATGTTAGTCAGTATAGATTTGAAAACTGGTAAATATACGAAAGAAAACGTAATAACAGCAGTAGGAAAAATAAAATGATATTAACTTAATGATTTTAATGAATATATCAATTAGTTATTTTCGAATGAAAGTGTATTTAGTAGGGACGATACGATTTATACACGTGTTGATTGGGTCTACTTTTCCGGGGCGTAGGGTATGCTCTACGTCCGGGTATATAAGCGCGTTGCGTACTACTTTCAACGCCTCTTCCTCATTAAGAGTAGAGTTGTGTTCACGTGTGGTTGTGTCTCCTTTTTCCACAAAATAGGTCACACAACCCACCTCCATTCGTGAATTAACTCTTCTATAAAAAAAAAAAACAAAAAAAATATAAAAAGTCGAAAAACTTAAACCAAAAAAATCGAAAAATCGTAGCCGAAAACCGCGAAACCCGGTAAAGTGTGGAAAAAAATAGAAATCATTTGCGTTACGAGGAGCGACGTGGTCGGAAGAGGGCAAGCCATATTGAAGGAACCAAGGAACCCGAAACCCCAAGGAATTTCATCATTTTAAAGCAACACGACGTGGGAATAATACGACAATGAATCCGGGAGCTCCGAATTATCCTATGGCCTCCCTCTACGTGGGGGATCTGCACTCCGACATTACCGAAGCGATGCTTTTCGAGAAGTTTTCATCGGCTGGTCCTGTTCTCTCGATTCGCGTCTGCCGTGACATGATCACCCGACGCTCGCTCGGCTATGCATATGTAAATTTTCAACAACCGGCCGACGGTGAGTATCTTAATCTTTATATATCTTCTATAATCCACATGCCTGACACCTCATAATCATGAATCATCATTATCCAGCTCTCCCTTTTTACGCCGTCCCAACACGTGTTATCCATCGTGCCAGGCGTCCATATTGGATTTTACTTCTGCCTTTCTCCCAGAGACGGACACTGCTTGAAATTAGTTTGACGGGTTTTTTATGCTCGTTTACATGTTTAAATTCAAAATTTTTAACAATCCTGAACTCCACTATATTCCGTTATTTTTTAATAATTCTGTTACCCCTCTCTTTTATATTTTTCTTATTTCTTTCACACCTTTTTTCCCTCATGCATGTTATCTTATTTTCCCGCTCGATCTTTCATTATTTCCTTGTCATTTTTATGTTTTTCTTATTCTTTCTCTTATTTGTTCATTCTCTCTTGTACGATTTAATTGTTTATGCGTTGCAAAGAGAATCACCAAATTTTGGTATTACGTTAGTCATGTGTTACCATGTGGTATTTCGCTTCTACGCAAAAATGTAATGCCGCCTATTATCAACGTTGGTTTTGTCAAAAAAATATTCATGCGATAGCAGTTGGCTTTTGGAAATATATTTGCTTTATTACTGATAATTTTGGACGAATCGTACTAAAATACACTAATTAATCGGTTTTTCTTGAATTATGCATGTTTACGAAAGCATGAAGATATTCGTGGCAGTTCTGGAAAGTAGTGGGAGAAATTGGGCTGCATGACGTTCACGATTACTAATACGTATTGTCGCATATCTTTCTTATCTTCTTAATGACTTGTATACATTTTTAAATTGACCACTTTTATCGCATATGATATCATTAGAACGTTAATAGTGCTTCAATAATTTTGAATAGAAATTAATGTTTTCATTATATCATTTAATAGAATTATAAGCAACATGAAGACATTATTAAATTTGCTTTTGCTGATGATAATGGTATGATAAAGTATTATATAGATGTAGAGTATTATTTTTTGCTCTACAGATATTGCGTATTTGTTATCGTAAGAGTCTGCAAAATGAAAGCAACAACCAGATATAGTTACACTGTGTCAAGGATATGTATGTATTTTGAATGTCAGATAGTTGGATATATCCTTTCACTTTGCTTTAATCTCTAGGACTTTGAAGGGAACGTGGAACATGTTGCCTTTCTATCATGACGAATCACTAAAGTATTAATATAAGTTTAAAAATAAAGTGCACTTGGAATAACATGATACGCGAGAGATATTAACTGTTTTTACAATGTCACTATTTGTTTATTTAGTAAATTAAAAAAAGCTGTATTGCTATAATATATATTTATTTTTTCAGCTGAACGTGCTCTCGATACCATGAACTTCGATATGATAAAGGGGCGGCCTATCCGTATAATGTGGTCCCAGCGTGATCCTTCATTAAGAAAATCTGGAGTTGGCAATGTCTTCATCAAGAACTTGGATAAGAACATAGACAATAAAGCCATGTATGACACTTTCTCAGCTTTCGGTAACATACTTAGCTGTAAAGTCGCGCAAGACGAGACTGGTAATTCAAAAGGCTATGGCTTCGTTCACTTTGAAACAGAGGAAGCTGCAAATAAATCCATTGACAAGGTCAATGGCATGTTGCTGAATGGTAAGAAGGTAAGTCAGCACCAGAAATCTATGGCAACTTTCGCCGCATTATAATTCCCAACCAATACAGACTTTCTAAATTTATCTCTGATTATGTCCAGGTGTACGTTGGCAAATTCATCCCCCGCAAGGAGCGCGAGAAGGAACTCGGCGAGAAGGCCAAACTCTTCACTAACGTATACGTGAAGAACTTCGGAGAAGACATGACCGACGACAAACTCAAGGAGATGTTCGAAAAGTACGGCACCATTACCAGCCACAAGGTAATGAGCAAGGACGACGGTAAATCGCGGGGATTTGGTTTCGTCGCCTTCGAAGATCCGGACGCGGCCGAGCAAGCTGTGAACGAGCTCAACGGGAAGGAGGTCGCGGAGGGCAAGTGCATGTACGTAGGTCGCGCCCAAAAGAAGGCTGAACGTCAACAGGAGCTCAAGAGGAAATTCGAACAGCTCAAGATAGAGCGTCTTACGCGATATCAGGGTGTGAATCTTTACGTGAAGAACCTGGACGACACCATTGACGATGAACGTCTCCGCAAGGAATTCACCCCGTTCGGTACTATTACCTCCGCCAAAGTCATGATGGAGGATGGCCGCAGCAAGGGATTCGGCTTCGTTTGCTTCTCTTTACCCGAAGAGGCCACAAAGGCCGTTACTGAAATGAATGGCCGTATCGTTGGATCCAAACCGCTCTACGTTGCTCTCGCGCAACGCAAAGAAGACCGCAAGGCTCATCTCGCCTCGCAATACATGCAACGCATGGCCAATATGCGTATGCAACAAATGGGCCAGATCTTCCAACCTGGCACTGCCGGGAGCTACTTCGTGCCTACCATGCCTCAGCCTCAGAGATTCTATGGGCCGGCCCAAATGGCACAGATTCGTACTACGCCACGCTGGCCAGCGCAACCGAATCAAGTACGACCCAACGCACAAACTGGAAGCTCAGGCTTCGCAGCGATGCAAGGTCCGTTCCGAACTGCGCCTCGTGCACCAACCGCTCAAGCTGGCGCTATGCGTAACGCCCTCTCTGCTAGGCCCATTACTGGTGAGAAGACGTGCCACGACTATTAAGTACACTGCTGCATGCGACTCAAGGATATTCATGTCAATGAGGACTCGCGAATCGCAAACACGTCCTTGCTTTAGGAAGTCAGCCGCATATTTCACGGCGTATGTGCTTTGAAAGCAATGTGTTAAGAGTGTCGCCTCGAGCCCAGTGGTTTCGCTTCAGCTTACGCCTAAAACGTCTTTCTAAAGCAAGCCTGACGTCTTCACGATTCACGAGTCAGTAGATTTTGGTTTCCAAGTAGTAGGTCACTCGTTTGTAATCCCTTTTGTCAAATCCTATTATGTCTCTCTTATCGTCGTAGTATTATCCTATATTCTGTAAAAGTCGCAAAAAGCGATAATTTGAAAATGAATGAGCGCCATCCCCAGATTCAAACGAGATACAAGAATAGTTTGGAGTCTTATGGATGAGTGTAATATTTTCATTCTCAATTATCGTTGATGGTGTAATTTTTTTTTATTCTGCGTGCAGCAGACAGGTTTTTATCATGTGCGATAGCCAGAGTATTATCGCATGTTAAAATCAGACAAGAATTATTATTTCCTGGCTATTGCGCGAGCACGTATCTCACTGCAGTAGTGTCTTTTGATCCAAGTTCGACCAATTGTGCTTCCTCAGTCGAAAGATTGATCAGAGAGAGAGAGGGATGCACGATTCGGCGAACTTGAACGAAAACTCATATGTAACGAAACATCTTTCTATTTGTTCAGGTCAACAAGCTGTCGGAGGTGCGAATATGCAAGGCGGTCGTCCGATGGCTGGTAACGCGGTCGGTGTCCCGCCACAAAGTCGCCCGTCCAACTACAAGTACACTTCGAACATGCGTAATCCACCACAAGCGATGACGATTCCTGCTCCAGCCCCAGTTCAGCAAGCGGTTCACATACAAGGCCAGGAGCCACTGACCGCGTCGATGCTGGCGGCTGCTGCTCCTCAAGAGCAAAAGCAAATGTTGGGAGAGCGTCTGTTCCCGTTGATCCAGTGCATGTATCCCCAGCTTACTGGGAAAATTACCGGAATGCTGTTGGAAATCGACAATTCGGAGCTCCTGCACATGCTCGAGCATAATGAGTCGCTGAAAGCTAAGGTCGAAGAGGCCGTGGCCGTGCTCCAGGCGCATCAAGCCAAGCAGGCCGTGGCTTCCAAGAAGGAATAACCTTTGTACGTCAGGCTATCGTTTTCTTCTTCTTTTATTATTCGCCAATAATGTTGTTTTCTTTCGTAGTCGCCAGGTCTCGAGTAACAGCATTGTATTTTGCGTACATCTCACGAACGTTGTTATCGCTGAAAATTTCTTAATTACCTTATAGAACAGCTTCAGCGATCGCCAGGCTTTGCGAGACACGAGAAAAAAAGCTGTTACTCAAAACCTGCTGGCTATTCGTGAAGGGGTTTTTTCTTCAAGTTTTATGATAATAAACTTTCCTTTCAAAATAATTATCGATTCTTCTTCTCACCCCCATCTTCCATCCACTATCCTCAAGTTTTCACGTACTTCAAACTCGTGATGAAGTTCATAAAAATCATGCAGACTTGTTAAATGCTATAGATCGTTAATAGTTCGATTGTATTTTGCTATATAATTGTTACGATTAATTCATATGTGATGATCGACGCTTATTTTCATTATAACTGTACATCTACGTGACATAAGTAAAGTGTCTTGAACAAAGTGTGCACAGTTTCATTCCATTGCATACATTTACATATAAAACAATTATGATACCATGAATTGTGATAATCAGCATGAAACACATATATATATCTGTATTACAAAAAGTTAGAAATTTCGTCTCTTGAACCGTCTTCGAATATGCATAATATAGATTTCACCTAATTCTACTTGATCCATGTTCGCGTATCAAAAGTACGACGTAAGAATTAATACAAGACGAGATCATCAAGATATTTCCAGCTCAACTATTGGTAACAATGTATTGCTAGTGCAGCCATCCACCAATCAGAATAGTCTGCGATCAAAGTTATGGGCGGAGCATTATTGTGTGCCAAATGAAAAAGCCAAGCTTATTGGTTGGAACGTCGCGCCATCGTTTTGGCTATGGGGACCAATGGGGACGTTTATGGCGGAAGTGACCTCTCGGCAACCGTAAACATCGGAACGTGACGAAATGTCAAAATCTGTTGCTAGTTCAGTTGCGGTTCGAGTCTCGAGAAATAGAGTGACGAAAGATTAGAAGACGCAGACTGATTGTTGGGTGTGCACTTTACTCACTGCTCCATAAAAGGTACGTGGCGATTTTTTATGCGACCAATTGTTCCCGACTCATCCTTGAATAATCTGAATATTCGACAGGCGCAATTATCTCAAATTTCTACGTACTAATTCAAAAGTGCGGGAAGATAGCCGCGTGCGAATCGTGTGTAGATCCTTTTACTGTGTAATCTTATGCAATTTCTATGACTTTCGTATGCATATGGTTGCCGATCCCAGAGAAGCTTCTCGGTACCGGGAAGGTATCTTGATTCGAACGTTGCGAAACTATACTGTATATACGTTTTTTTTGGGTGGTCAGAACAGTTCTTTTTTTTTCGTAGGCAATTGTTATATATTATTCTGTTAGACGATTAGGACTCTACTTTTTTCAATTTTTACATAGGTTTCAATCGTTGTTCATTATGATGGAGACGTGGAATAATTTTATTTGATACGAATGGAACTTTATTAGGTCGTGAGGACATTCCTCAGGATTGGTCAAGCGTGAACTCTCGGTAGACACTTTTATTATTTTAATTCTACGTTCTTCTCGGTTTTTATTACGTGATCTCTTACGGATAGTATAAAATTAGTTGTTCCACTTTTGTCTTGCATCGCGGTGCACGTTAGTTTATCGTTGAGTAGATAAATGATTATCGCGGCAAATAGCGGTTACGGTAGGTTTATCTCTTGATATTCCGTTACAAGTGAAGATATCTTTGAAGGGTACTTGCTAATTCACATTCAATGGAACATGTAATAGTAACTTACAAGTAAATAGAGGTTGTAATCAGCGAAAGAGCCGTTCTTTTCTTTTTCTTCTCTTTCTTTGTTCACAATAGTTAACATGGACACAATACTCTTTCTAATTCATTTCACTTTGCTTTCAGTTTACTTAAAAATGTTCTTCCAAGATTCTATTTTAGCGACTTCAGTATATGTTGGTAGATTAATATTTTTGAATTTGTTTATCAGATATATGAGTATTTAGTCTTGTTTAAGGATTTTCATGAAATTCATAGAACTGTATATGTTAAAGAATGGAGTTATATTTGAAACATGTGTTTGTGGAGCAAGATGCAACTTTCTCTAGGACAGTAAAGCATAAAAAAGATTTTTAGGGTTAGGGATAGTAATTTGTGAAATGGCTTTAACCTTGCTTATTTATCATTTTTAGAATTTTAAATATCTTTTGTTTGAATCAATGAAAGAAAAAACATGTGTTTGTCTACTACAAGGTCATACAAGATTTTAAGTTGGACTTCCAATACTCTTGTTACTTTGAATTTATTACTTCAGTTCTGTTTGAAATATATTTTGTGCAATGGACTATACATATAAAAAATAGAAAGTTTAAAGCAAAAACAGTATGTACAGTTATCTACTATTATGTAGGTACCTGGAATTTTTTTCTTTTGTTTCTCTAAACTATCTAAGCAATATGGCACAGCCTCTCAGGCAGATATATATGGGTAAACCTTTTTGGGACTTAATATTTTCCAGACCTCCTTTTGTTACATTTCTGGACAGAGTTAATACTCTTTCTTGCCCTTTTTATTCATTGCTGCAAGCAGTCCTTCTGGTGTATTTGTTTTAAAATGTCCAGTTGAGTATTTACATTAAGTTTTGAAAGATATATTTGAAATGGCCAAGGCATTTGAAAATATTGTTAGAGGGTAATATATTATAGAGTTGAGTAGCTCCAGTCTCTTTCATAGGAGAAATTTGAGCCTTGTATAAACAGCTCATATAGCACATTCCTTATACTTATCTCTTGCCTCTTGGTGACAGCTTTATGTATAAGCAAATTCATCATACTTTTGAGGACAGTTATAGTAATGTTAATTTAAATAAAGGAAATAAATTTTTAAATTATGTGTATAAATTAAGCATTATTTTAGTTCTACGATTTGAATATAATGTATTGAAATTTAATCATTGCATTAATGAATCATTAATATATGACTCAAGATTTTGAATCTGTTGTACTTTTTATGGTTTGTCATATGTCAAATGATTCTACCTAAAATACCAACTAGCTGCAATAGGATTTTGTACATGCTTGAGAGCCAGAAACTAAAACAGTCTGTGCTCAATGTAGATGCTTCAAAGTTCTCTTATATAACGTGAGTGCTTTAATATTAGCAGACGTTCTATGCTTTTACAAGTGCTTGTAGCTCTAAATTTGTTACAAGTAATTAAGCATTTACTGTTATTTTATCCGTTGAATACAGCATTTTATTAATTGACGTATGTGAATTTTAAGACAAATGTATTTTAATCTTTACAAATTTATTCTGTCTTCTATCCAGATATAATTATTAACAACATTGAAAATTAGATTACATTCTATATTTTGTGTATCAGGTTTCTTCGAATCAGGAAAGCAATAAAAGAGAACCAAGAAATTGGTTTAAAAAAGCTGAAACAGAGTGGTTGTTCGCCATGGCGGATGCAACGTTGGACAATGTCATCTCGACATTGCGGGCATGTTTGCTGTCTGCAAAAGGAGGGGTGTCCATTCATAATCTCAACAGTGAGTAATATCTTCAAAAATGAATTAAATTCGGATGACACCTTAGTAATATGATCATCAATCTTCAATAGAGGACTATGAGAATCTCAATGGATATAAAATTCCTTATCGAAAACTGGGATATTCAACTCTGGAAGAGTTCTTGCGCACTGTACCTGGTCTTAAGGCTGTTAACAAAGGTGGTGATTTAATTATCGAAGCGCAACCGACTAAAGACTCTGTTCACATTACCGACATGATTGCACGTCAGAGAACGACTTCAAAGAAAAAACCAAGAAGAATGGTATGTCAGAAATATATTAAGAAAGTTCAAGGGATAACAAGATAAATCAGTTATATACGCTTATCAATATTTTCCAGGCTGTCAGTCGATATGTTCCTCAACGAAGGCCAGTACCAAGTAGCTGGGTACCACCTGCAATGAGTCAAGCTATATCTAGAAGTCCACGTACAAATAGACAATATCAGACTTTTCGAAACGATCGGTAAGCTGCAAGGGAGAGTCATGAAAATTTATCTTATAGTCTAGCTACTCGATGTCTTTGTTTAGTTTCATTTATATTTCGTATTGTACAGCGTTCTTCGGGCTTTAGTATATGTTTGACGAGCTTGCACTTTACAGGCCACCAACTGGTAATCTACCTTCTCTCATGGCACTTCCAGTAAAACAGCCTCCACCGTCGCCAACGGTTGATAAGCCACGTTATTTGAGATCAACATCCGGTACAATGCCGAGTTCTCCTAGTAAGGTGAGTCCGAAGCTTGACTAACTATTATTTTTTTACAATTTCGAATATATACTATTAATACTATATAAAAAAAAATGAAAGCTTGTGGGCGATCCACGATTAAAGCCTGAGATGTAGGAAACTTTTTCCGTCAAAAGATATAAAAGATTGTCCCTCATAAATGTTCAAAAATATTGGAGCCGTCTTCGACAGACAAACCGGGTCTATTTTCAAAAATACACGACCCTCTGTTCTTCTCGTTCCAGACCCTTCATGCTTCAAGCTCTAAAGTCTTTGCCACCCCCTCGTTTCTCTCTAGAGATACTCAGTTGTCATCTGACCAGCAGTCGAGTAGCAGCTCATGCAAGCGTTAATGAAATTACTTGTGTCGTGCTGTAACTTGAGAAGAGATAAATCTTATATAGTTTATCAGATATATGCGAAGAGATAAATCTTCGCAGCAGATGTATGAAGAGCGTTGGACAATTATTTGAATTTTCAATTTAACAAAAGAAATGCTGGTATTGAATGTAGATAAAAAAGAGTGACCTCTAATCTTTTGTATCCAATTATTAAGACCTTAAATTTTCAAGTTTGCGTAATACAGCGTAACCGAACATCTAGCACGTTTTTTTTTCTAATGTACAATAACGCGGTTCTCCCCACACTGAACTACGTGACTTAATGACAGATTAATGATATAGATATAGTCACAATGGACAAATAATAGCCAGTGACTGAAATTGTTAGTGGTAATGATCATTATTGGTGAGATCATGAACAACAAAAACTTGTAAATTTCGAAGCACCGTGAACCGAATGTTTATTTGTAATTTGAACATCGTTTAATTTCAGCAAATGTGGGACAGAAAAACTAACACGGTGCTAGCGCAAAACCAAAGTCTTAACAAAACAAAGGTCACTGAACCTTATCCAAGAATTGCGCCATTTGTGGGAGAACCGCTACCGCATACTGGACGACCTACAGGCGAACCTCCACGATCTGTGCCTAAAGTACGTTCAAACCTAAGCGAAAGGTTAAACGTCAAACCAGTTGCTAAAAAACAGCCAGTATTATCTCCCCCGCAGCTTTCGCCTGTGCAAGTGACAACGGGATTGGGAAATATTCAAGGAGTCACCTCAACGTCAATTTCTTTGGTATAACTGAAATGATAGATGATCGTTAGAAAAATGATTTATAAGTTGCATCTAACTGGGTATATTGCAATTCCATACCTTACTTGTTTAACACTAATTTGAACTTTTCAGGTTCAGGATGACACGAATCGAAAAAATTTCACACACGTTGGGTCACATGATCCAAGAGACCAATTGAAGGCTCTTGCTCGTACACTCAATCTTTCCGAACCGGAGTACAAGCTTATTACAGCGACGACAAAAGGGAAGAACGATAAGTTTGTAAAAGTACCAGTTTACGCTCAAGTGAAGGTAGATGAATGATTTTATATAATTAACAATTATTTGATGTTCTCAATAATTAATTTTTTCCATATGTATTGTATTCAGGTTGGCAGCTCTTTGAAATACAGCAGCTATCCCAACGAGGCGCATACGTCGGAGGAAGCTGAGAAACTGGCAGCCGTGCAAGCCATTAACGATCTTACGGAGAAATATGGACCCTTCACAGGAATTGCTGAAACGAAAGATAAGACGTTGATCAAGGAGAGGGTTTGCGCGATCATCGAGGCTCATCCTAATGGTATATTCATGCACCAAGTGCCAGTCTATTACAAACAGCAGCACAATGAAAATCTACCCGAAAATTGGCTAAGGATTATCGAGGAGTGCTCGTCGATAATGTTGGACAAGGGTGCCCACAACTCTATGATCCTTCGACGTTCTGTGCCATACGTAGATAAGGTAAGGGAAGAGATTCTCGTTATATCGGGCGTAGAACATAGTTGGAGTAAACTCTCTCGAGGATGGGAAATAATGAAATTTTTTTTTTATAAAGAAAACCGGAAGAGAGGTCTTGCCGTATTTCTGAAACTTTGTAGGACCTTGTTGCATAATGAAAATATTGATCGGCGCTTGGCCTTGAATTCGCATCTGACAACAAACTTTCATTTGTATTTAACCATGTGAGTAGGTTCACAGTTCTACAAAACGCCAATTGTGTGTGCGAGTAAAGATTTCATTATTACATTTTTTTCTCTCTCTACTTTTACTCTGTTTTTGGTTTTATCGATAATTTCATTTTGATTAATTTCTAATTTCAACAATGAATCGTGGAAATTTAGCAGCATGTTCGTAAAAGATAGACTTTTCAATTGCAAGCGTTACCGGCCATATAAATTATAGTATTAACAAAAATGCATATAGTTGTAAAGATATTTAATCTGAAAATCTCAAGAATGCAGCATTACTATGATCATTTCTACATTGGTAAAGAAAACCTTTAAAGGGCATATTTTTTTAACGACCGACAGTTTGATCATTTATAAAGCAAGTTTTATCCATCTAACTTGTCAATTGGTCCATTACCCTTTTCTTATTATCCTTTGTTCTTATAATCACTGTGAAATATTACATGATTGTTCGATTCCGCTGTGTTTCGTGCTTCTAATATTAAACGCGTTGCGTTGCCTGTTTTATCAACTTAATGAAACGCAACAGGTTTTGGTTGATTTACAAAAAATTGTTTAACGCTTATTTGTCTCTGTGATTATTAAACTTAACGCGTTAACTTCCCTGTAACTGTGCGTAACACTTGCTGTGTATTATATGCAGATATCTTTTTGGAATCTATTCGAATTCTCATTGAAATAACATGTCAATATAATAATTCATATTTGTTCACGATAGTGTTCTAACAGTACGAAAGACGTTGCTTTATGAAAATGCATGTGATAGTTATTTACATACGTCACAATCTTACTTAAAAGCAAACATACCTCAATATTATATCAACTAATTGTAACTCGCTAAATACCCTGTTAAATTTTTTTATACAAATTTTGCTTAGCATTACTTTTGCTTATTGAATATATACCAATTCAGGAAATGATATTTTCCATACATATATAGCATAATGACAAAAGCCTTGAATTCTTTGCACAGTTATTCAATGTTTTTTATTATTTTGCCAAAAACATTGGTACACGGGTATCGTGTACGTTGACACGAAAGCTGGAGGAAATTGTTTTATATTTAATAAATGATCCCATTAGAAGTAACATGCTGAAAGAATAAAATAGGGCCACGAGTATATCAAAATGCAGAAAAGAAATCTTGAAGTCTGTCACCTGTACCGTTTTTCTGTAATTTAAAATCGACTCAACGGCAGCTTTTACCTTTTATTTTTGGAAATATTAGTCTGAAGGGACTGATGTCTGCACGAATATTATAAACCTCTGATAATGTCGAATAATGTATATTTTGATTTCCATGTCATTCGCAGTGTTTGATTCGGGTTTCAGATCAAGAAGTGAATGCTAATGTACATTATTTTATCATTAAGGTTGAAGAATATACTTCAAAAATGGATAGGATCCAATTGAATCCAATTGGAATTGCCGCACCCGGAACTCTTCAGTTGCCACGTGAAAATTTCTGGATTACTTTCGTTACTCTTGTGACCGGTACTGTTGGTATATGGGCAAAACTCGTGGGCAGCGATTACAGTGTAAGCTTTTTTACATTCTTATTCAATTTTTTAATGACATTTTTACCTGGTTACGTTAATGTATTATAATGCAGGACAAAGTTGCCACGATGGCCAGTGAAATGGAACAGCACTATGCCCATATGAAACCAAACCAGTCGCACATTGAAGTTGACAATTATTACGCCATATTCGAAGACGAGTCCTGGCACAGAGTTCAGTGTCTGGAATACGATGATCAAACTGGAGAAGCTACAGTACTTTTTATAGATCTTGGAGACGAGGATACCTTCCATTACACGAAGCTCTTCCCACTTGATAAACGATTTTGCACCCTTCCAGCGCAGGTTTGTTAATTATCGAGTCAGTTCGGATGACTGAGGAGCAACTTTATACAAAATTGATATTTACTTTTTGTTCTTTCTTCTTATTTTCACGAATATTTATTACATGCAGGCTTTACGACTGTGCTTGGCTGGTCTGGAAGAATTTGCCGAATGCGAAAGCATAGTGAGTGTAATGGAAGAGCATTTGGTAGCACGTACTCTTCATGCTCAAGTTCTGAGTCGGGGTACCGATCGAGAAGGACCTTTTGCCACAGTTATCTTGCACGATACTCAAGGTCCGGATGACGTTAACTTGAATAAGGTCTTGTTCAAGTTAATCATGGAGCATTTCGCTAATTCGTCGAACTTCTTTAATACGGTGAGTTTCAATAAATGTCTTTAAGGATTTGAGCTATTTGGTCAAACTTTTTTTATCGTTTCAGGAGAAGCAAATAGCTGAAGTGTTCGTTTCGCACGTAGAAGACAATGGTGATGTATACGTACAAACCAAATCTGAAAGTCTCACGTATCTGGTGCATTTATTGAATCGTCTGAACAGCACTGGACTCAGTCAGGATGACGTTAAGAAGAGTAGCGTCAGCGTGATCGACACTACTAAGCTTTACTACGGACAGTCCATAAAGGATGGTAATTGGTATCGAGCTAAAGTAATTGATATTGCGTCGCAGCCATTAAAAATGTTTCTCGTCGACTTTGGAAAAATTACTACTGTCGCTAGGAAGAATCTTCTCTCCTTGGAGAAGCTCTCTGACGTCTTAGCCAAATTTCCATATCAGGTGAGTCTGACGTTTTAACAGTGATTGTGCAGATCCGTACAATAAATTCATCAAACTTATGTAATCGCATATGAATTTTTTTTCTTACAGGCGGTTAAGGTTCGTTTGAGCACTCTACAGAATTCTAAATTAACCGAAAAAATGGTGGCAAGATTGATCGAATTAGCTCCTCATACCGAACCACTACTTGCTAAAGTAGTGAGACCAGGTAACAGAGGTTTACCACCGTTAGTCGAATTGTTTAAACGTATTCAACCAGACAACATCTTAATTTCGATCAATAACACTTTGGCCTTGGAGCCAGAACTGTTGAGGTATAGTATTGATATGTTTCAATTGTTGTTTCACTTTTAACGAATGTATGAGATTTGAATAATTATGACTTGTCTCAAATTGATGTTTATTGTGTTTCTAGAACCGATGGGGATGGCAATAATAACAATACACATTCTCGCAAGCGAGTGGAACGCAGTATCTCCAGGAATATAACAAACGGTGACGTAGATGCACCGAAGTCTTTGAAGCCACCAGAAATTTCAGACATTGGTGGATACTACGATGTTCATGTAACGATGGCTGCACATCCTGGAAACTTCACTGTGCAGCCTTTCAATGACATGATCAATTTGCAAGCAAGTATTTTTTTTTACTTGAAAATTGTTATATTGTTTGAGGCTGCTTGTAACGAATGGATGCTTTATTTTCTTGCGACAGGCTATGATGGTCCAGTTGCAAGAGCGTTGTAGTAAATATCAAGGATCGCCGATGACTCGAGAAACAGTTAAAGAGGGTAGACTCTATGCAGCTAAACATATTGATGGTCATTGGTACCGGTAAGTCTTTAACTAATGTTAGTTAACAAAATTGTCTAATTCATAATTTGATTGTAATTTCGTACTGAATCTATTTTAATTCATAAATTTTTGTTTCTTGCTTGTTTCAGCGTATGTATTTCTAATATTATCAATGAACAAATAGTGACAGTGTATTTTTGTGACTTTGGTGACGTATCGGTGCTCACCCTTGACAAAATTCTACCTCTGACTAGAGAGTTTTTGGAACTACCATATCAGGCAATCAGAGCTAGACTCGTAGGTAAGTCTGTCCTTTGATTATTATATTATAATAGTAATTTTTCACTGTTCCGCGTCGTAGCTACTTCTTATCCTCATGCTTACAATCTTACCGTGTCACAGGAATAAAGCCTACAAATATTGATTGGTCGGTAGAAGATTGTCTTCGATTCCAACAATTGGTCGTGGATCGTGATTTCGTCTCAATTGTAACAGAATCCGGTCCAGATCGTCTCTCGCCAGCCGATACAGTTTTGGGTTTGCGACTCATTGACGTCAGCAGCGACGAAGATATCTTCATTGATGAATTATTGGTGGACGAAGGTCGCGCTTTGTTCATAAATCAGCCCGAAGCATAAACTTGGTACGTTAATCGGGTGTTGATTTATGATAATAAAAATTGACTGATGCAAAAACAAGGTGTAGGAAAAGACAGTCATTGTTAGAACGTTGAATCGTGCGCTAGATGACTTTCTTTATATATTGTGAATAAATATGGTACGACGGGTCATGCCAAAAGAATCAGAATGTAACGAATGCCAAGAGAGAGCTAAGCGAATTGCACAGTTTTACGAAGTCGCGTTTTTCTTTATTCTGACCTCGTAGAACAAACTGATATCCAGTGACAGCTTCTGTATCCTTGTCCAGGAAATAGTTTTTCAATTTATTTAATCGGTATACGATATAGGGGCGATATACGTATGCGAATTGGTTATTATTAATTGCAAAACTCTATGAGATACTTGCAGAGCACTGGATTGTCGTTTGTGGACGCGCGAACTGTGATGCTTTTATTAAACAAAACAAAGATAAAAGATAATAAATGCATACATACTGTCACGCGTGTATGTATGTATTTATATATATACGTATATGCTTTCCATATAAGAGCATTATTTATTTTATACATTAACGTTTTGTATATCATCCCGTACGATCATTTTCGTAATGCTCCTGCGATCACAACTCTTGCCTTTCCTTTTTTTCTTCTTCTTCGATAATTGCATGGAAAGTGATGCGAGAGACGCGTTATAAACTTCTGGCTATTGTACGTCAAACCAAACGTAGTCCTTGAAAATCGTACGTCATTTCATGTTATATTTGTAGGTATTAGTTTACGCCACGTAATTCATTTGATTCCGGTGGAATGGAAACTGTAACGTTAGGCGTTAGGCTGTGCTTGTAGTAGTGAAAAGTATAGTACTGAAACGAAGGCTTCCAGTGATCTTTTTCTTTCGCTTTTTGTATTTTTTTTTAAGGACGATATTCGATCGTGTCGAATAAAGGTCGATGGAGATATTTTGTAATAATTTAATTGTCAATGATAATTTGACAATTGACATTTGAATGTTTCTGACATTAACGTTCAATAACGAGAGAAATAAGGATTTGTTTGATTTCTGAGGAATTATTGGGAATTGTCAAAATGACTGGTCGCGACGTACGATTGATTAATGCTGCTATTTGCTGGAGGTCTGTAACGCGTGATTAATATTTCCTATTCTTTCTTTGTGTTTACGATATGTGAGATTATTACTTGTTACATTGTTTTTGTTACTCTATAGATTCTTATCGATAAATTAAGATTCTTTAAAATGTTATTTTAAGCTGCATTTTGGTTTATCTGGCTGTCGCCAGTTTTATGATTCCTATTCAGATATTCCTAATTTTTCTTTGAACAAGTATATATGTTCAATGTGATTCTCAAATAAAGGTGCCAATGTGACAACGCAAATTGAAGTAACTAATTGCAAGAAAAATAAAAGTTTATTTTTTACTTTGCACTCATTAGACCTCTAGATCCTTGAATTGTTTCTAAATATTTTTCGAGGAATATACATTTTTTGTCCTTTGATTAAACAAAGGAATCAATTTGTAGCAGTTTGAAATAGAAGAAAATGTTTACAATAATTCCTGTAGTATGAATGACAGTTGTTCATAGCGAAGCTTAATGATCAATCTTCTTTTCCTCGCTGTGCAAGATTTTATCATAACTTCGCTACGAACAAATGTTAAACTTATTATAATTATCTCCAATTAGTTCATATCGAATAATGAATTTCCATGTTTATGAAAAGAAGCGTTTGCTTTCTCGTATATGGCAATAAGTAACGTTTCTATGATTGATTGTTTTTACATAATATTTCACAAGTATTTGTTACATATTCCATTATTTACATTGCGCCACGTATTGCAATGATCCAAGGTAACTATATCCAAAGTGTAAGTGTAAGCTTATATGATTTTCTTTATTTTTTGGTGCTATTGTTTATAGAAATCGTTATTACGCAAGTTACTTCTATCTGTGTTGTGTTTTAAAAATGTTAATTTTTGTTTGGACTGATAACCACCAATAAAACGCAGTTCCAAATAAAATCCTTATAGCCATATCTTTATCATTTTTATACCAAATGTTAATACCGCCTAGTACAGATATATGGAATATAATTTTAAGTAAAATGATAATCTAATTACAGGATAGTATGCATAAAGTGTATATATATGCATTTTCGTATTTCTATATTTATTATACTTAAAAAAAAACATTATCAATAATATAATTTTGTCATTATTATAATTCATTGTATATCACTTTTACATCACAATATGGCGGTGCAGCAGACTTTCAAATTATTAAAAGTGACCACAGATATCGTATTGCTCTATTTTTATTAGCTATTGATCTTTAGAATTAAAAAAAGTATTCTTTTAGAAAATATGTAGGAATAACGTTATTCCTTGCTTTCTAATTATAATAATTATCCATCTCCACCATGATGATGTCTGTGTTGCATAGTTACTTCCGAACATTTTCCAATTGTCAATACTTAAATGACCTTTATGTTCACAGTCAGAATTATTGAGAGATATCTTGACGTTTTCGAAAACTCCACTGATACTAGATGCACTCATGCATTTATTTAAACTGAAAATGGCTCAGAATGATAAAGAGAAAGAAAATATTTTTGATTAAACGCTTACGTGATATCTCAATATTAATAATATCGGCTCTGATTGTGAGCTGAGAGCAATAAACACAATTTGCACTATTTCCATATTGTTATTAATACAGGCCTAGCGTACTGCGACTGTCTGTAAATATAAAAAAAAAGTCAAAATAAATAACTACGACGAAAACTGTTTTATCTTATTTATTATACCAAAGATAAACGTATATACATAACAAAAAATTACTGACACATTTTAATTAGTGTATTCTACGAGTCTAAGTTATATAATGCTATACAATTTATTTTGTAATAACAAATTCAAGCAATGCCTTAGGTCACAGTTTTGTCTTTTCAGTCACGTTTGATCTGTTTGTGTGGAACAATTGTTAGTATTACAGAAAATATAAATGGCAACTAAATATACCAAACAAAAATTCTTGGAAAACAGTTCACGCTCTTTACATTGTCGATTTTCAACATATCTTTTTATACGTTTTATACTAATGGCACAAAGCGTAAATATTTTGTTTATCGGAATAACAACTGACTGCTTGAATTTACTTATATTTTCCTTTTGATATTTCAACCTAATTCGTGATCTAGGTAAGAAAATGTTTGAAGAAATGGCTGCTATGAAAATATCGCATCGAAGTCTATGCAAGTGTACCCTGATGGATACAGGTCTTCTACCTTACGTAATCTTACGTAACACTCTTGAATACCAAATTTTTGACAAAGAATTACATCGTTCCAAATATCATAGTTACCAACGTCCGGTTTTGTTTCTATATCTTCAGATTTCACAATCACATCCTCGGTAAAAATAAATTTAGATTCACCGTTCTTTAGGCTGTCGGTTATCCATTTACGAGAACTCTTTAATTTTTTACGCACATGAGTAGAAATTTTATGCTTTTTATATGGTCTCGTAATCTTGTATGTTTCTGGGACTATCTTTCGTCGCCGTAAACTCTTGCAGATCTGTGAACCATTAATTATATCGGTCTTCCAAGTTTCCAAGCCGTGTTCTAATACATCCTCACTTAAATTAATATCGTTATGTGTCATAAAGCTCACTTCCTGTACTTCCGTCGTAGCAGGTGCAAGATTTCCAACAGGTTCATTGGAACTGACAACGCTCGGCGAACTTTCAATCATTACTAAGTCATTGGGCTCGACTTTTCGAATCGTAGATGACGTTTCCGGAAGATCTGCTGCCGTCGCATCGTCATCCAAATTTAATTTGCGTTTTTGCACGCTGCCACAAACTGCGACTTCCGGTATCTTACAATTTCGTTTTCGTTGAGTAACTGTCTTCGATCTTCTCTTTGGCGTCTCATTCTCACTTATCCGTTCAACTTTCAATACCTTTAAAAGACCAACGCATTCACCATGATTCTCAGTCAGAGTATGAATGACTTCCTGTTGACTTTGAACGTCCTTCAGGTCGATGACAACGCTCGGCGAACGTTCGATCAGTACTAAGTCATCGGGCTCGACTTTTATGATCTTAGAAGACGTTTCCGGAAGATCTGCTGCCGTCGCATCGTCATCCAAATGGGATTTGCGTTCTTGCACGCTGCCACAAACTGCGACTTCCGGTCTCTTACAGTTTCGTGTTGGTTGAGTAACTGTCATCGAAGATCTTCTCCGCTTTGGCGTCTTATTCTCACTTACCGGTTCAACTTTCAATACCTTTAAAAGACCAACGCATTCACCAGGATTCTCAGTCAGAGTATGAATGACTTCCTGTTGACTTTGAACGTCCTCCAGGTCGATGACAACGCTCGGCGAACGTTCGATCAGTACTAAGTCATCGGGCTCGACTTTTATGATCTTAGAAGACGTTTCCGGAAGATCTGCTGCCGTCGCATCGTCATCCAAATGGGATTTGCGTTCTTGCACGCTGCCACAAACTGCGACTTCCGGTATCTTACAATTTCGTTTTGGTTGAGTAACTGTCTTCGATCTTCTCTTTGGCGTCTCATTCTCACTTATCCGTTCAACTTTCAATACCTTTAAAAGACCAACGCATTCACCAGGATTCTCAGTCAGAGTATGAATGACTTCCTGTTGACTTTGAACGTCCTTCAGGTCGATGACAACGCTCGGCGAACGTTCGATCAGTACTAAGTCATCGGGCTCGACTTTTATGATCTTAGAAGACGTTTCCGGAAGATCTGCTGCCGTCGCATCGTCATCCAAATTTAATTTGCGTTTTTGCACGCTGCCACAAACTGCGACTTCCGGTATCTTACAATTTCGTTTTGGTTGAGTAACTGTCTTCGATCTTCTCTTTGGCGTCTCATTCTCACTTACGCTGCGACTTTCGGTCTCTTACAGTTTCGTGTTGGTTGAGTAACTGTCATCGAAGATCTTCTCCGCTTTGACGGCTTGTTCTTACTTACCGGTTCAACTTGCAATTCATTTAAAAGATCAAACCATGCACGAGGTTTCTCAGTCACAGTATGAGTAATTTCCTGTTGACTTTGAACGTCCTCCAGGTCGACGGCAACGTTCGACGGACTTTCGATCATTACTAAGTCATTGGGCTCGACTTTTATAATCTTAGATGACGTTTCCGGAAGATCGGCTACCAACGCATCGTCATCCAAATTTGATTTGCGTTCATGCACGCTGCCACAAGCTGCGACTTCAGGTTTCTTATACTTTCGCTTTGGTTGAGGAAGTCTCTTTGAAGATTTTCTCCGCTTTCGCCTCTTATTCTCACTTACCGGTTCAACTTTCAATACTTTTAAGAGACCAAAGGTTTCACCAGAATTCTCAGTCAGAGTATGAGTGACTTCCTGTTGACTTTGAACGTCCTCCAGGTCGACGACAACGCTCGACGATCTTTTGATCATTACTACGTCATTGGGCTCGTATTTTCGATTCTTATATGACGTTCCCCGAAGATCAGCTACCGTCGTATCGTTAACCAAATTTGATTTGCGTTTTTGCACGCTGCCACAAGCTGCGACTTTCGGTCTCTTACAGTTTCGTGTTGGTCGAGTAACTGTCTCCGAAGATTTTTTCTGCTTTGGCGTCTTATTCTCACTTACCGGTTCAACTTTCAATACATGTAAAAGATCAAGCCATTCACCAGGTTTCTCAGTTATAGTATGAGTGATTTCCTGTTGACTTTGAACGTCCTTCAGGCCCTGCTCTGTAGGTGATTCCTCCCTTTTAAACCATATCTCAAAATCCTCACTTGCGCACATCCTCGCGCAGTGATTCAAAACTTGAAAAACATTCTGCAACATGTCAATTCGACTCTTCTGCAAAGCTTCCTTTTTGAGCAGCATTAATTTTTGGTTTTCTGATACTGTTCTATTGCGCCTGTTTCTTTGACGTGCTTTAGTCGCATTTAACATATTCTTCATCGCTGATGGCATCATCTTGTCTTGTTCAACCACCCACGGATTAGACTTTTGTCGTTGCGTTGTCTCTGGTACTGTTTGTGGCATTTGTCCCTCTACCTGATGGACTTTAGACTTTAGATCTATTAATTCTGAGATTGACGACTCAACATCAGCACTATCTGGCACTTTAGATGGATTTGAATCCTGGTTCGTCGTATCCATTTCAGAAGATGGTATTTGTATGCCATTCATATTTTTTGGTGTACCTACAATCTTTATTTCCGGAGATTGTATCTGTAATAGATCATTGGTGCTTTTTGATATCATTGTGCTTACAGGTTTTACCTGTACAATGTCATCGGTGCTGCTTGACACACCAGTTACACCTTGTTTATTACCAATGTCTGTTCTTACGTCAATGATTTTAATGTCAGAATACTCCTGCACAGGTTGTATCACTGGGAGCTCCTTAGTTTGTTCAGCAAGTGGCAGGATGAGTGGGCATGAAGTTTCATTGAAATTTACATGCATCAATAAACTGATTGGTTTTTTGTTGGCGTTATTTTCAGGCTGCATATTTGTACCACTGCATAGAGGCTCCGTGTACATGTTTATATTATTTAAGGAAACTGCTGTCTCACACGAAATCTTAGGTGCTATCCGTATTTCTTTAGGGCGTATCTGATTTCTGATTTTCTTTAACTTGGTACGTCGTTTTCCAGTTTTTTTTGGTATGGATATACTTTCTAATTTTTTTGCAAAGTAATAGCAATTGTATGGATAGTTATATTGTTGGCTTGACAGAAGGGCTGAATTTTCACACTTATCCGAAAACTGTAACTTATAAAGTGGTTGTTTGAGAGTGGGATAGAAATATAACTGAGGTACACTTTTGTCTGAATTTTTTGTATTCAAAACCTTCGCCTGTTGGGTCTCGTTTAAATTAACTTCTGTCGATTTGTTTAAAGTGGTTGAATCATGAGTAGTGTCGTTAAGGTTGGTACATATATTTTCTGATAAAGATACTACTTTTAATTGGGTATTCTTGTTGTCTGTTATATTTGTTGAATTTAATGTCACTGCTGCTGGTTTATATACACTTATACTTTCTTGGACACTTTGAGTCTTCGCAGAGCATATAGTTTCCTGAACTTCTGTGATCTTCTGTACCCCCGGTACCGATTCACTGATTACAGTCGTTGGATGCTCTTTTTCTTCCATACTTAAGGAAACTGTCTCTTGTGATGGTACTTTGTCAGAGTTTGTGAGAAGAATTCTCTTTTCTAAAAATACCTCTTCAATTACTAACCTGTTATTCATTGGTTCAGAAGCTATACTGTTTGTTAAGCAAATTTCTTTTCTTTTTTGTTTTTTTGAGTTAAAAGGTAACATTGCTAATACGTTACATTTCACAGCTGCTTGTTTGAACTTTATTTCTTCAGGCGTGGGTGTCACAACAGATTCATAAGGGTTACATTGTTGCTCACATTCCTTTCCTTGTGAAATTTCAGGTACTGAAGATGTTAAGGACTCATTACTTTTTGATGCTGTTGCAGCAGAGGGATCGGTTTGATCGATTTTTTCTTTTTTCTTTATACTGATATCAAATGCTAAATATGCCTTCTTGAAATGTTTCAATGGTTTCGAAGGATTTTGTTCACCTGTCGCAACACATTCATTTTTATTTGGAGTTTTTGCTTCGTTAACTGTAGAGATGACTGGACACAACATGGGATTTACTGCGTTCAAAAGTGTATCATTTTTCATGTTTGATGATACCCCTAGGTTTTTATTTTTATCAAAACTCTCCAACGAGTTACGGTGTTCTGGATTCATTTCAGGGCATACTAACTTATTCTCTTCATTGAGACTTACTCTTGAAGAGCAACGTAACTTTTTTCTGGTTTGCAATGTATCCTGTGAGATGCATGTTGAATTCTGCTCTGCCGATATTTGTTTTGTATCTTTTGTTGCAGCTAACATATCTTTCATCTCATCTGAGCAGTGTATATCAATATACTTCCGTGAGTCTGACTGACTTTTCGATTCAGTAAGTACTTCTTTCTTTGATTGTACAATCTGTATACCCTTAGAGATTTCACTTGCAAATGAATTCTGTGTACTTATTATTAACAGTTCATTGTCATGTACTGTAACACAAGCTTCCTTTTTACGACAGGCTCTTAGTCAATTAATGAATCTGGTGCTGCTTTAAAAGACAGACAATCTAAGGAAATGAAACATAGACTTTATATTTTGTCTATCTGTAGCCAATCAATAGTGTGCACTTTTAGTAATTACTCAAAAGTATGTATTAATTTCATACTTCAATATATGAGCAATATCGTTTTTTCCTTTGATAATAAGATAGTTTTACACATGTGTATGTTGCTGCATTTACATAGTCATCTTGTAAACTGTTTACTACTTTTATGTTCGAAACCAATGTTTCTTGCAAATCTCATGAATGCACCATTTTATGTTTTCAACAGCGCTTTTAATAAATACCTGAAACAGAATTATATACATCTTATTCATAATTAACAAGTCTGACAGTTAACATGTTATAAAAATACAAGTATAAATATCACATACATAAAATATCCAGAATAGATAAACAGTACCCACAAAACTATAACCTTAATAATAAAATCTGCAATACGCCTAAGAAATTGCTACAATGAAAAAACTTATGAATAATAATATTTAATGTAAAAGAAGAAATAATAATAAAAAAAATATGTCTTGGTATCAGCTTTTCTGAACTGCTTATATTTTTCAAAACATAACCTTCCACGATATTAATCAACAGTGTATCATACTTCATATCAGGAATGAGTAGAATAATATACAAAATATTAATTACTGAACTTACAAAAGCTTTGGAACTCTCGATACAAGTATTTAAATCTAGCCAAACTAACATTAATACTTACTTCAATTGAGCATCATTACTCCAAACGACCTTTCGGAGTTACAGAAAATGTATGTTTGTAATGTTTTCGCGACTTCATATAAATAAAACATGGTAGATATGTAACACAAAAAGTAATATTTCTAATTAAATAAAGTGTTTTGTTTATAAAAACAATTTTTTAAATTTTCAATTATTCATTTTACCGCTATTCTATTCATTTTTTAAATAGTTTTCAACTTTCCAATAATAACTGTATGTAGCTACACCACGGTCTTGTATACAGATCTGAGCACTTTGGCGAAAAACGCGTAACGATATGATGGCCACTACCGCAAGAGGCGTTAGTGTTGAAAGAGCCTATCACGTGGTAGCACTACGCTGCGCAGTTATCTCTTTCCATAGATATAGAAAGAACCTAGATGTAGCATAAGCTGATATTTTATGCGAGGGTCGAGTGGCAAAATGAAGGGGGTGGAAGTTCGCTACATAACCAATCAAATTCAAGCTGACCCCTACCTTACTGTGTCTTAACATGATTGGTACTACTATTCCTTGTTTCACGTAACACTTTTACATCACTGCGCTTGCTTGGAATAGTAACCAATCACAAGTAGGCTCAGTGTACCTCAGTACTTCTCCCTGGACGGCTTCACCCCCGCAGGGTTATGCTACATCTATGTCTTTTCTATATCTATGCTAGGGACGATTTTCTATACGACCCTCTCATTCATTGTTAGTGGTGGCTCACCGAGTTTCTCTATCGCATATAGGAATGTCTTGCTTGCTCGCTCCCTATGTATAAGAGCGTTTCACTCAACCAGTTGGGTCTCTTCCAATCAACCTCTTCCTTCCAACCAGTTGGGCTTCCACCAATCCTTAGCCACCGTCAAGGACGTTGCGCCAACTGAAATATAGGTATACTGGAACGCTTACACTTGTATTCGAAGGTAACCCGGCCAGCGCGCGGCTGTCTCACTCACTTCATGTAGTAGGTTGTCCTTTTCGAATTGAACTGTGCATGTGATGTACATCGCCATCTAGTGTGGAACTTTCAAATACGACCAGTTACTGACGCACGATGCCCATTGGGGATGCAACCATAAGAAAAGGGAAAAAAAAGGAGCTCGGTATACGAGAGTTGTCAAAAATAGAAAGAACTAGCATTTTCTACTAGAGGATTGTTTATTTAGAAAGGTTTGAGAAGTGTCGCAATGGGTAAAGCCGGGCATTTATTTAAGGAAGAGTAAAAACACAAGGAATAACAATGGATGATTTGTACACGAAAATTCAAATCTTTCTAATGAAGAAGGATCGTGAGTACGGACAGTTAAAATTTCTTTCCTCACGAACAACAGAGGATAATATAAAACATATAGAGGATGTATGCTGCTCTATAACAAATATTTTTCAAAGTTATGGTATCAAAGTTAACGATCCAAATAAGAAGGATGATTCAGGATGTATACAGTCCTTTAAATACCTTGTCGTCAATACGAATTTCAAGGTTCAAGAGCAGTTGTTGGAAGACATTGTGAATGGACATTTGGTTGATATGTGTTTACCTCTATCTCCGTATCTTCTGATGGAAGTATTGTGGTATCTTGAATATGATGATATTCTTGCGGAATCAATCCTGCATGTTCCTGTGGATCTATGTGTGGAGTTGCTAGCTATTATAAGGAGATGTATAGAACTGTTGGAGTTTGAACGAGCATCAAAACTCATTATTACGTTAATAAGGAATGTTTATAAAATATTTATAAGGGCCAAAGAGATAAGGTTGCAAATGTTGAACGAGGTAGAGAGTCTCAAAGAGTTGATGCTTAATGTAGGAGAATTGATTTCTATGCTTTCTGACTCCAAGTTTACTAAGGTGGAAGAGCTGAAAGGTTTAAAAAAATATGAACGATATGGTATTTTACTGAAGAAAACTCTGCAAGTGGCAAAAGATTGCTTTCAAAATACCAAAGAAAGTACTCCTATGGAATCTGATAAAGAGAAATTTTATAAACTCACATTCGGTAGAAATTTTATAGTACAGTGTGATTTGTCAAGATTGGATGAATATATACTGGAATTTCATCAAGCACTGGTAAATGCACTTTTGAAGATTATTAAAGAAATTGACTGCAATACTTACTTGGGATGGGCAGAGCTCTGTGATCCTAAAAAGAGCAATTTGTCTCTACAACAGTCAATAGGATATGACTGTTACTATTTTATTGAATCTGTCAAAGACATCGAACACCTAGAACAGTTTCAGCATCTATCTGAATGCCTCAAGCAATTGTCTTCAAAACCTGGGCCAGTGATTACACCTACTTCGATGAGTCTGCAGGACTTATGTCAAGGTGTTAACAACAAAAAACCAGACTGTCTGAAGGAACTAATTAACAGATACAGTGAATGGGATGAGTCAACTTTAAGTTACGTAGAAAAGAACCTATCATTACTGGATAGAAATGATTGCTTCAATTTATTAGACATCCTTACATATGTGCTCAAACACTCAGATAAGGAAAGTTACAAACAACAAGTGTACTCCGTCACTATGAAAGGTATTCTTCTTCAAAATATACCAGATGTGTTTCAGATCGTCCTAGAGTATATTCTCAAATATGATGCAAGTGCAGACTTGGAATCGCAGTACACTGAAAAGAACTTTCAACATTTTATAGCTCGCAATCCAAATTTTAAATCTCCAAAGAATCTTCGAGTAATTTTATTTTTTATCGTTCAGAATCCTAAAAAAATAATACTAAACTTATTAAAAATTACAATTGGACATCCTGATTATCCAAATATAATGATCTTGCCAGATGATTTACTTCTTCTATCAACAATCATGCAAATACGCATCAATGATAAGGAGACTCTATTAGTAAATGCTTTAATGGAAATCTGGAAGGAATGCAAAAGTTGGAATATGAAAAAGTTTACAGATTTAATTCAAACTCTAGTGCACAGACAACTGTACACGGCTAATGACATAATCAACAAGATTTTTATACCTTACCTGGAAAGCGACCAATTTACAGTAACTAATTTAAAATCCCTTCTAAACTGTGTTCGAACAATGAGAAATTCTTATACAAGGAAATTACGTGCCCATACCTTTCTTGTGGCAATTGTTAAGAAAATTTTTTTTCTACGAAAAGACATTAAGCTTCCAAAGTATCAAAGTTCCGAGTTAATCTGCCTATTAATCAGGACAATTGAAGATCTTTTCAACGATGAGGCAACGTGGCTCGACCAAAACAAAAGATTCGAACTTATTGAGCGTTTATCAGATTTTCCAGAACCTGTGGATAAATTACATCTAGCACCTTTATGGTACATGACCAGAAGTGGAGTGGACGTCACAGAAATAATACAAGATTACGAACGACGTTGTTTCACCGTAATGAACAAAGTGAAAGAAGACCAAAAGCTTAATGAAAATTTATGTAAATTCCTGAAAGACTTTAGCTTCCTGCGAGACGACTTCCTGCGACACTTGATCCTCCGTTGCACTGAAGCAGAGTATATGACATTGGGTAGCCAAGCCACAATAATACATTGGGAATATTTTAATTGGATCAGGGAAAATGATGCCTACAATAATTTTCTACGAATCACCATGGAAGCATGTCTCCTTTCTCTAGAGTATCCAAAGTCCATTTCACCAGAGACATTTTCCTTCCTAATAAAATGTTCGGTTAAATTCACAAAATGGTATTCCAGTATCAACGTGATGATGGATTACGAATTTGTGAAGGAGTCTTTGATCAAGAATATTAAAATCCTAGAGGACAGCATCAAGCATTCCACCTTCTCTGACTTATATATTCAGCTAATGGTATGGATAAGCAACACGTCCAGAAATGAATCAGCAAAGGAATGTCTGCAGGAGTTGATTCAAGCTTTGCAGAATTTTGGGAATCAATGTCTGGAACTTAATCACGAATCTATATCCTATGACAACGCACCATCTACAAAGGCTAGAAGATTTCACATTGCACAGGAGTTTATTTCATTGTGCATGACAGTGCATGCACCAGAAGTTTACAAATGTCTTTCAGTGATGGACAGAGTTTTGTACCCAGAACATTACAGCGAGCTAACATCAAAGTGAAATTTTTTAAAGTGATAGAATAACTTTCGACAGCGTATTTGACTAAGCAGCTGTTTAAATGTATTCGATGAATAGACTTTCAAAAGCAGTGAACGAATTCACTAAGTCTTATAAATAGACTGTTCCTAATCTGCTATAAAATATTTTCTTAAAACACGTTAAACTTTACTTCTTATACCAACTCAGTGTACATTATTCAGTTACAAAAATGTATCATAAATGTATCATTTTCGATAAAACATACATGTACGAGCTAAAGAGTAATTTGGAAACGATCCATTAAAATTCAAAAAGGTGAAAGAAATTATTATAATTTTTTTTCTCAAAGATAAACGAGCCTCGAGTATTTTATAATTTTATGTATTATATATTTCCTTAAGTTGCGAACAAATAATTGTTTGGCGTTATTAAAATCACAAGCGCAATAATTAATCATAAAAATGTTGCTATGACGTTATCAATGTAATACAACTGTCGTTTAGGATCATCAGTTATGCAATGTGTATTATTTCAAATACACCATTGATTCTTCTAACAGGAAAATGCTGAACATATTTGAAACCACTATCTTCCCCGTCCTATCACGTGCTGTTATCTTGCTTTCCTTCCTTTTACATTATTATTAGACGAAAGAATGTAAAAATCTCAGCTCCCTTTTATTATCCAGGGTATGAAAGCAGCTACAGTCATACCGACCAGAAAGTAGTCTTTGTTTCAAGTACAATATTTTCCATGTTCATTATATAAAACAACTGGTAACGTCCACTTGAGTACTCTCGAGGGATAAGCCCAATTAATATCACTATCAAGATGCGTGCGTAAGTGATAGGAAGAAAAAAAAAAATTTTTAATTTCTCAAACGAGGTAATAATAAAGTAATTCCAATTAATTTTTCTAAGTCTTATTAAACGATAGAGTACACCAAAATGCACAGTATCAATCAGCGAAAAGACAAAATCCTGTATCCTCTATCAATATTTCAATTCGTAACAAATATTTTCCATTCAATAATCCTAATAGTTTTTGCCTAAGAGTTTGATTAATCTTAAATTCATCAATGTAAAATCTCGCTCTACGTGTGTACAAGAATTCGCACAAAATTCTTTGGTTATTAACGGTATGTCGCTGTTTATGAAATGTAATATAGCTAATGTCAACTAATACGCGTCAAACAGTTAGTTTTGCATACAACAAGTACACCGTGTATATTGCACCGTTATTGTATACATAATACAAACCACGTCGAATGGAAGAAGCCAAAAGAGAAGCAATAATTTTCAACAATAATTACAGTCCTCTCTAATCGGCTTGTAAAATTTATAAACGTACTTCGGATACACTAAGTGTCCAAACATTTTGCAAACGTACAGCCACCCATCATACGTGTACATACACATGGATACGAATGACGTGGACGTAATTTAACGGATATTTAAATATTACAATCAGTACATTGAATATTACTTACTCATTTTTTTGTTCTTTTAAATCGATCGTTATTGTCATATCGCTCTTCTTAATACGGCTTATAAAGAAAATTAATATATAAATTTAATAATCGAACATCGCGACGTTAATAACTGACTACAGTGCTTTAACTATGGAATTAAATCATAAATCTATAATGATATCGGACGATTCAAAGAACACCGTGCGCCGATGTACCATTCCGTCCTTGAAAGTTTTTTTGGATTTTACGTTGTCTCTAAATATAACGTGATTACAACACTGGGCAACGAAAGATAGAATAAACGTAAGAAAAGCGGCTGTCGATAGGTAACGAAATGAGAAAAAAAAAGAAAAGTTTAAGAGAGTAACAGTACAATTGGATGATCGTATGGAACAGCCAATATACGTGTTAGGGGGCAGAGTCAGTTTACAAAAAAGTATGTATAAATAATGAGAAATCAACCCGATAATTACACAGGATCATCCAATAGTCACAAGTTAATAAGTTTCATTTCTATATTATATTTGTGCGATATTGCCAAAATGCCATTACAATGGTTAATAATAAAAAATGTGAAAAAGTTACGTACAATGAAAAAATGTGCGGTGGCCTCCGAGCTGCTGGAACGTCATTGAGTTAACACGTGCACGTCGCGTCTCTCGCCTAATGATCTCAATGTTTACGACCAACTTACAGTGCAATTCTAATTTGCAATTTATATTGTTGCCATTCGATTAATATACGCCAACGAGTTCTTTTGACATTAGACGTTTCCCGTAACGACATCTGACGACTCTTATTGGCATTATCCACGGAGAATTCTAACGTCTCACTATTCAAATCGTATTTCGCAGTTCTTCGTGTCATTTGAGTCAACACAAGAGTTTCGTAATGACTAGATCATTGCGCTGGCAATCTCAATTGGAATATTCGAACTGCACGTGAAACAAATATAATATTCTTAACCGAGCACTTGTAGCACCTGCTGTACGAAGCAAATGGCCCAGAATGCCACGCAGACTCGAGTGCAGACGCCTTTTTAGGAAAATTCTCATAGCAATAATTTTTGTTTCCTTTTTCCTCTTCTAACGACCTAACGAACAAACGAACGTATCGAGAGAGAAAGAGAGAGAATTAAATAATTCTCAAGAAGAATATTCCGATTCCCTAGATGAGTCTAGATCCTTTATGTATCGCTCAGATCTGGAGTGACGCACATTTTTCCACCGTAAGTTATTCACCGTCGTCTTTTCACATGTGAGATAATTACTTTTATTATTATTATATATATATATATATATGTGTGTGTGTGTATGTATATATATATATAACTTGACACTATAATATTTACAGATTCTTCACATTGTAAAAAATATAACATATTTCGTACTCAATATCATACGCAGGTAGTACTGAAAGGCCGATATACATCTAAATTGTGGTGTTTTCCAATTAATGTGACCCAGTTGCATAACAAATGTGTAAATACTTAATTAGTTAATTATAACGAACAAGTTCGTTAGTCGCGTGATCTCAACGTTTTACTTCTTTCAATATTTTCATATATTTCGCTAAGTATCAAATAGGTAATTCATCGAGTAGACAGTTTTTAAAAAAAGTCTGGTCCTTGGGATGATATGCTGGCTGACGCAGGCGTGGGCGCAACAAGAACAACAACAACAACTATCCGGACATTGGACGTTCCCGATAGTTCCCCAAGTGTGAGGAGTATATTTTCATTTACTTTTTTAATTATTATCCCCCTCTTACCCCCCTTCCCATTTTTGTCTTTACGTTACAGTAAGATGCTATTTCCTTTTATCTACCTTCCTTTCCTTTAAACGTCCCATTCCCTATTTTCCTCTCGGCACCTTTAGAAAAATATTATGCAATTTCGACTTGGGCAAGCGACTACGAGCTAACGAATTTCTCGTACAAATATATAAATAGACTTTTTGTTTCAGAGTATTCAGTACTTGGAGACCTATCCGGATGCGGTATGTCTCAGCAAAATGTGCATCGTGAGTGCGCGATGATTTTGAGAATATGCAACGGTACGAAAAAAGAATATATATATAAGAGAGGAAAAGAGAACAAAAAGAATAAAAGAAAGCAAGAAAGAAATAAGCAGGCAAACGTAAAAGTCGAATAACGAATGAGAACGTTAGCGATTAAGAGGCCTTTTTGATGCCCAACAGGCTTTATTAATAATTATTATTATCATCATTATCATCATCAATGTTAATTACAAAAGTGCAATTACGTCTACGGGATCACAGCAAGACTATGTGTGTTTCAAGTGATAAAATAGTCGATTGCGAGTATACCGGGAGCTTTCTCGAGTCGTATTTTTTTTTTTACGAAGAGCATTCGGGCATAGTTAGATCGTGTGCGCTAATCATTCAAAAATTAGATAAAAGAAAAAAGAAAAAAATTTTTTTAAAATGGCATTTACTACGAGACTAATTTAAATTCCCTTGTGGTTTCACTACTCGTATCTCGCAGCTGATAACCAGACGTGTGATAGAGGCGCCTTATGATGATGATGATCGCTGTACGGATGATACAAATTCGCACGACCGTGCTCTCAATCGCTACCCTGATTTTCTAATAATTTATCAATGATAATCGCTAATCTCCAATATTACAGCAATAGACGTGCGATTTGGTTGTGCTTATTATAAATTCATTCGCATCGCTCTATCATCAGTTTATACATTTATCGTTTTAATTTATCACTGATTTTTCGAAACTTTTTCGCACGCACCCAGAGACTGGTTAACGGGGAATATCGTGTGCACCACGTGTACGAATAGGTGTAGGCATGCATGCCAATGGAAAAAAAGAAGTTCTCGCACGAGGATGATAAATAAATTGGAAAACTGTAACGTCGACTATATCGTAGGGTGTTTTTCTTCATTAACAATATAAAAGAAATCAATGACTGACAACTTTTAGTTTGCGCAAGCTGCGTTACGCACAATCATTACGGTCAATCACTTCGACGGTATATTAAATAATATATTGAGCTAATATAATGACTGCTATGGTATCGAAGCGATATTTAACATCAGACAATATGATTTTGGTCACTTGAGAAAAATTACACACGACCTACTACCTAGTACTGCACGGGAGGCATTGCTTCTTTACGTATGTCATCATTCTTCTGTTTCTTTTTTTTTTCTTTCAGCGGGCTACCAGCGAACGCACGTGGCTTTTAATCAAACGTGATTTTTGTATGCACAATGGTAAACATAAAAAAATAACGGATAGTCTCAATCTTGTTACGAGCAATCTAGTTAAAAGTTTTTGCAGCCGAAGGAATCGATGCAACGTTTAGTTGCGAGACAATCGACCATTTGCTGACCTTTTCTCATCTTTTCGCCTTCGAGAATGTGTTGTAAATATTGTAACAGTGAAATAATCCTATTGTGTCATATTTTCGTGCTATACATATCTAATCTTGATGGACTCTGGTGCAATAAACGTAAACTTCCAAAGGACGCTATGCGGGTTATGCTTTTATGTGTCTATGAGAACTTATTAGTTAGGTTTTAATGCGTGTGTCACTGTATAGCTTGCACCACTCTGACGTGTCTTGTGTTTATATTAATGTTAAGAATTCTCTAATTGTGTCTCATCTTATTTCGTATGTCTCTTTGCGATGCAAGATATTTGACTGTGCTACTGTAATGGTTGAACAATGCATCTGTTGCATCTGGATTCTGAATAGAGAGGAACAGTGAACGTTTAGTAAAAGGAAGTAAAACGCAGTCTGTCGTTCAAAAGATTTAACCAAGTTTTCTGTAACAGAAAGAGAAAATTTATCAGAAATTGCTTGGTTGAGCGTAAAGACTTCTTATAAAAGTTTGTCAATTCTTTGACCACGTATAAATGTCCATTATTCCAAGGCTAGCTTGTTCAATAAAGAGTAAAATTAAGGGCAGTTTTCATTTGATATATTGCAATATAAGTGCTCTTTAGTCGCAGCCCAAAACGCATCACGAACGCGTTACGTAGATGTTTAACGAATATTGCTAATAAAAAACGTCTTGATGATGTAAATCATTGGATTTACCAGACTGTCTAATTTCTCTTGGCTAATAGTTACAATAAAGATTCGTACCTAATGCGATTTTTTTTCTTTTTGGTACCTTGCCAAAAAGCGGCGACGAAGGTCTTCTCTATCCTAAATCCAGCGACATAGAGAACGTATCTCTCCTTCTGGTATTGAGGCCAACCGACCGCCGCAGCAGTCCCTTCAATATCTGCAAGCGACTTCAATGCTTCATTAGTCAGCACCTAATTTGTGAGTAATAACGGCGTGCGGCCGAGATGGACGAATGCACAACGGGTGTTTTGAATTGAGCAGAAAGCTAGCGATATCGAGTTTGGTTTTGCCGTTAACAATTAATAACTAACGCAGGGCAGTTCAGCTCACCCTCCATGCTGTGTCGATATCTCTCTGCCACGAATTGGTCCTTTACTATCGATTCACCTCTCGTTGCCCGCTTATATCTAACGTTATATATTACAATAATATTACATATAATACTATCCATGTATATTAAAATATTTGTCCGCAGCTGTCGCTATCTGCGGTTTTCCATAGAAAAATGAGACGACAATGCCATTGTTCACCCCTGATCCAGCCATTGTCAAGTCGTAGTCACTGAGTTCATACGTCGTTAATTATTCTTACAAGTCGTCGAGTTCACAGCACATCCCAGCTGAGTCTTAGGGTCTATCCCATATTTACCTAGCACGGTTCAGTCTGCTCAGCTGGGGTTTTGATTAAGTATTAGAGGACGCTGCAACAGCAGTAGCTCTTCTTCTCTTTTTCTGGACTGAAATTCATCTCACGCACAATCTCTGCAAACATCTCATTGACATTGGTACGGTTCTTTGCAGAAGCTTCAACGAAGGGACACCCCCATTGCTGCGCAAGAGTACTTCCCTCAGCTGTTTCAACTTCACGCTGGTGCTCCAGATCTAGCTTGTTTGCCACAAGTAATACAGGTACCCTTTCAGTACCCTTGACGCGTGTTATCAACTCCTTCATGGCCTTGATGTCTTGAAAGGTCTGATGATTAGTCAGACTATAAACCACGACGAAGCCCTGACCATTCTTGATGTAAAGGTCGCGCATACTGGCAAACTGCTCCGTACCCGCTGTGTCCAGGATCTCAAGAACACACGGCGAGTTATCCACCTCAATTTCCTTTCGGTAGAAGTCCTCGATCGTCGGGTCATACTTCTCCATGAAGCAACCGGACACAAACTGCACGGTCAGCGCGCTCTTGCCCACCCCGCCCGAGCCTAACACTACCACCTTGAACTCGCGCATTTTGTGCACACCGCTCTTCTCCTCGTCCTTGTCGTACTAGCTTCGGGACTCTACGAGATGAGCCCTCCTGCTCCTCCTCCTCGTACGTCTGCACCTCGGTCTCCCTGACGGTCTGATCCTACCGCCTCCACCGCCACACCACCGCCAGGACCAAGTAAGAACTTCGCGACGATCCACCGTCGAACAAAGGCATCGAAAGGAAAAGGATCACGCGGAACTTCTCGCACAAAGAGAGTCGTCACCACGACTTGAGTACATGACACCCTACCGCACTTATTCACTGTCTTTCCTGAGCTCTCTGTATGCCTTAATGACTAGGTTCCTGGCTGTCTCACTGGCTGGGCCTGTCTTCCTGTCTCTTCGTGCCCCTTACTCCTTCGCCAGACTGTTCGTGTGTGACGCCATCTTATCGTACTTGGATTTTCTTCGAATGTGCCAACCGGGGTGCCTTTATCGGCGGAGCGTGAGCTGTACAGAGCAGACCTGCGTAGACTGAGGCTGCGTTCGTAGGTGGTTCCGAATCGCCTGCGCTCTGATAACGCGGTAAGCTTGCCTATTGGTTAATCTCTTCCTTTCCGAGGAAACTCTTCCAATAGGAAACCAGGAACCGACGAGATTACTTTTGTCGTCCGCTCCTCGAGCAAGGTGTTGCCATTTATTGACGGTCGCGGAGACTATTCTCTTTAGCCAAAACGTCAATCATTCAACTTGGTAAAGATCCTCGAGATCTGTCACTGTTCGTCACTGATTCTGCTGAATCTGTTACAAAGAAATTGTGTGTAGTAACGCGACAGAATCACCGCGTTGAAATCGAATAGAAGGAAATCTGAGCGAGGGAGTGGACCAGTACTTAAATATTCATTTTTTTTCTCGGTCTTACAGTGATCAATCAACCGATCATTTCGTTTCTCAATTGGTCGAGCATGAAATTGTTGGAAATTTCAGATCTCACTGTTCTCGATAATTATACGTACTAAATATCCTTGTTCTCGTTCATGCACTCAACGCCATCAGTGACGGTCTGCGGTATTAAGGAGGTACAGCTATTAAATAAATCCAACTAATCGATTTGAAATTTTTATGTCCTAAGCAGAGACATAATCTTCGTGCGTGTAAAGTTTCTAAGCATTGACTGTACCGTTTTTTAAATATATGTATACAGTGAAAATAACCTCAAATTATACAATGCAAATATCCTTGCGGTGTTAATGTCATATGTATTTCGGCTTTTGAACGGTAAAAATCAATTTTTATGAGAATTATTTCATATAAAAATAAACTACCAATTTTTTTTATTGATTTGAAATTATTTCTCCAACTTTTTACGACAATATTTAAACAGTGTAGAGTGAAATTTAAAAAATGCATGTCTCAGCCCTTCGGCTTGGATCAATAATGATATCTTTTGTAGCAAATATTTTAGAGAATGATAGTATACCGTTTATGCGCGGAAAACACTACTATCTTTCTTACAATTCCACGAATATTCCGAACTGTTTCTAATTTATAATTCTTTACACTTTCTTGCGGCACCGTCAAGATTTTCGACGAAATTAGTGCGAAGGTATGGCTTAACTTTTGTATAATTATTACTAAGAGTTTCTGAATATGGCGTCTAATCACCGAAAATTGACCCTAAAATCGCGCACTGGGATACAGCCATTCGGAGGGTACAATAAAAATTAAATTCCAGTACTTTGAAATGGTTGCGTCTCACTCAACTGCAAGTATGTAAACAGACACACGACGATACTCATAGTACTGACAGTGAATACCGGACCAGAGTATAACTACCTAATGAAATTATACAAAAATTTGTCTTAGAAGTCGTGTTTGACACTTTCGGATTAAGCCGAAACAGAATATATAATTTTTGCAATTTCTAATTATCAATTTGTAGTGCTCATGAATTATTGCGTTATTCAGAAAAGGATACAACAAGAAAAATTGCATAGGGTCCATTGAACGCTAACGTGTAGTTCAGAAGTATGATAAGGAAGCGTGCATTTCTAGGCTTAAGTGCAAGGCATTGACGTACTAAAAATAAATTCCTTAATTTGAACAGGAAGTACACGTGCACAACGTGAAATGGCGTGTAACCTAATAGCTAATAACGTCCATATTCTAGCATATTTCAGCAGGCTTTACATACTGTTACACAATATGCCAGCATATTTTTGGAAAACATAATTTTTTAATATTTCAATAGTTATTAATTATCAGTAAAGATATGTGTCATTGAATCCACGAGCGCGCACGGTTTCTACGCCTTTATACGTGCATCCATTACATACAAATGGAATTAGGAAAGTATCCTGTTTCTTGGATGATGATATCATCCAATGAAAGTGCAAATAACCGAGCGATGTATCACTTGTCTCCCTCTGCGATGGTGAATAAAAATTTAGTTTCGCAAAATTAATTTCCTCTCCAAGTACTGTATTTTGGCCAGTAGAGTGCACTAGTGGCGTCCCTCTTGTCGGGACTGAAATTTGAATACAGTTTGAATTCGCGCCATATTTCCTGGAGCTTAATGACTTTAGACGAAAATTGAAAAAGGTTCAGTTTCGAAATTTACTGTTAGTACTGTGACGTGCCCTTTGATCTTATTTATCTATATGGATCTAAAAGAAATATAACTACTTTCTCGATAATAGTAAAGTAAATTTTAAAATACATCCCATTTCCTTTTTCTCTTCTCATATCTGTCTCTCTCTTTCTCTCTATCTTTTTCTGTCGAACAAGAATCATACGGTTCGGCTTGAACAGGCGTGTCGTGACCTTCGTAATGATGTGAACGTATTTATCTCCCTCTGGTTTCCTGTTACATACAAATGAGCTTAAGCCTTGTAATACCAAGCAGTGTCTAACTTTTCTATACATTCTTTCTTTTGACTACAAGAAATAGATGTATTTTATCTTCGCTATATTCATATGACTGACATTATACTTTGACGAACTGTACTCTTCTACATACTTTGAATAATTATTTTGCTAATAATTTTACTTCTAAATAATAACTAGCGTCGACATTCCGCCAATCGTACATCATGAATTTTAATACGTATGTATAATTTATTTTAGTTAATTAAAATTTTTTGAAATATATAAATATCACAGTTACTGGCTTTACGATGAAGATTCAAGTTTATGTCCATATATTGCATAGATACATACTTGCTGCTGTTACAATCTTTGTTCAGATGAGTATGAATCTTTCATAATAATTTATTTTCTTCGCCGAGGTAAGCATGGGGATGTGTGTGAAGTACATAGGTTCGAATACGTGACGTTCAGTCATTCTAAGGTACTTTCAATATGTCTTCAACAAAGATAATATCATTCAGCTTCTAACGGTATGTACCTTTCTCGGTGCGCTGTACCTAACCAAACCTTAACAAAAAGTATACCTAGCAGCAACAGTCGCTACTACCCTAACAATTCTTATTGTCCAAATAATCATATCTTGTGTTGATACGGATTTTTATAAATAATGACTTGATAAAAGCCTAACATTTTTTGCATGATCGTTCATGACACATGTACTCTATGCTTCAATTAAAAATTCAGTATCAAATAGACAATGAACATCTATTAAAGTTCATTGTAAATAAGCTTCAAATCGACCATGTCGAGAGCACGTAGAGAAGATAATTTAGTAATAACAATGTGATATCGTTATCATTTGTCTGTCCCTACCACAACTCCTGGCACAAGTCTAATGACCTCTAAACTTAATACTGATAGAACGTGCATGAGCAACGACCTGGCATTTTAATGATACAGTTTGTCATGCTGTTCATCCTTTGCAGCAGAGTGGTGATTTTCTGAGCTAACAGTTTTGCTGTTACTGGATCGGTAAAACAGGGAGCTGGCTTTACGCGTTCTTCAAGGTTCTCCAGAGGCTTTTCGTAATCCAGGTATCGGATCGAGAATTTATATTGTATTAGAAAAAGAATAATGATTAACATATGCTCATACATAATTACAGATTCTTTTTGAAAATCAGATATGGCGTGGCAAACTCCACAAGAAGCTGGATGGCCCGTAAAGGATCCTATAACGACACAAGCGATAAAATCTGAAGAGGGACTGAATATGCCCTTGCTAGCAGGTACGTCTCTCGAAATACCAATTGATCATGGCTTTTTTTTTTTAAAGAAAACGTGATTTTTTTAAATATTTCAAATAAACTTTAAGTTGATATGTTTTTATATTTTTCTTATTTTGCCAGTATATCAGTGAATATCTTGAAAGAAAGTACGCCATTGATTATTGGATCAACACAAGGAAGATTTTGTGATACTAAGAAGTGTGGAAAAACGTCACTCAGTACAGGAAAACATTTAAGAACAACCGTCATTTCTAACAGAAAAATTAAATAATTCCCTTTCTGTTGCTTATCCGAAACTCTAGTACTCTAAACTGTAAATAAATTGTATTGTCATTTTAAACGATGCTGTTGTATTTTCATCTAGATTTTTCAAGTCATCCTTCAGGTCCTGTACGTATTACTAATACCAACTAGACTAGATTACTAAGTGACAGATAACTACATAATGATTGTCAGGAGAGCTTATGGACTCGTCGGGATCATTGTCGAGTTCCCCTTGATGCTCCAGTGTGTTATCAGTCTGTGCAAACGTGCGTTACCTCAGGTCACCCTCCCAGAAAACAATTTAGACACCGATTCAAGAAGTGACAATTGTACCTCCCACTCATATATACTTAGTCTACCGAACGAGTATCGGACATCTCGGTGATCCTCTTCGTTGGTTTTCTTGTACTGGACGTTTGACGTCGAGTCAGAATTTCACATCGTTACATTATTCATCTCTGCGCTTTAATTGTATCGCTGCGATATCCTCCTACTTGTTTACCTCTTGAGGAAAGCATAAAGAGGGACTTCGGAAAAATAAGTGTTTCACTCCTTTCGCGAAATAGCTACGTTCCTCATCTGCGTCACTGTCGTAGATGGTGACTATTAGTGTTGTCTTTGGTAACGCGACTTTAATTACGTTTCGCTGCGGTTGTTCGTTGTTTCCTCTATTCGAGGATTCAATGTGGCGGATAAATAAAGTTGTTCCGTTTGTGAAATTCGCTTCTTTGACTGAACGGAAGTGCGTGGGTGATTCCTTGTAATTCGTTGAGCAACTTTGACGGGCGTCGAGCACTTATGCGTTATTGTTCTTAAGTGGCCCGGATAAGTATAGTGCACTGAATAAAAAGAAATAATAAATAGCACAGAGAGTACTTGGTGAAATGTTCTTACTTTATTTTGGCTAATTTACGTGTGCATTGAATACACCATTTGTTTTGTATATTGTGACACGTGAGTCAGATTAATTGTAAGGAAATAGATTGATCGTGGGAAGCGAAGAAGAATCCAAGCTTTGAATTTCGACGGCCAACCGCAAATTTCCGACGAGCTCGTTGAGAAACGATTCAGGATACGGCGTGAAATACCGGATTAATATTCTGATTATTGAAAAATGACTTTACGACTTATTTGTCAATGATTGTTAGAAACGACTGAGTTGTAAGCTTCAATTAATCGCAGGCAACGTGTCGGATAAGATATTTTCACACTGCGTTTACAGTCGTGGATCAAGTTAATAGCGATAAACCGATTTTAATGAACGCGAAAGAATCATTATCATTACTTGTCAATTGATACGAGTGATGGAGTCGAAGTATTTTGAAAGCTCTTGGAAAGGTAAACTTCAGCAGCTTCGTAGGCACGTGAGAAGCTTACTGAGAGGAACAGTTAAAAGGTACCGGAAACGGAAGGGTTACACGAGATTTCTGACAGAAGAGGAACAAAGGTTTAACAATTTATTTTAATTATAAATAGAAAGTAGAATGTTAGAAGTGAATATTTTTATCTTTACAAATATTATATTATATAAGGATTTTTGCTATGGAGGAAACTAATAATTAATGAAGCATAAGACAGTCGGACGAGCTTGAAGAATAAATACGTGTAAAGTACTAATCAACACAATGGCACCAATTTTAACAATGAATTGTCTGTATACTTGGCACTGCTCAGCTTCCACTTGATGTTGATATTCACTATTATTTTCTATCTCCTTCCAGGTTCACGATAACTGATATCAAGCTGAATTCTGGAGTAAATTGTAATTAATGTAATTTATTTTAGGTGGCTCGTCAATGCCAAATTCGAATTGTCCAACAGGGTTGGAATGCCTTATGACCCTCGATATGTTTTTTGTGCAACAACAAGTGGAGATCCTTGAAGGTATATAGTAAATTTCACTTTCTATATTTATTATTTTGGTAATTAATTTATTGATGAAAATTTATAGTGATCACTGGATGGGACACGATTAATAAGTACATTGTTAAGAATGCCAGTGGACAAGTACTCTTTCTAGTTGAGGAAGAATCTAATTTTTGTGCACGATGCTGTTGTGGAAAATATCGACCTTTTATTATGAAAATCACCAACAATACCATGAGGGAGGTTATTACACTTTGTCGACCGTTCAGATCCAGTTCCTGTCTGTGTCCCTGCTTTTTGCAGGTACAAAGTCGAGTTTTTAATATCACAAGAAAAGATTGATACCATATTTATACAATAATTGTATCCTGACTTACAGGAAATGGAAGTATTCGTCAATGCTCTCAAAATAGGAACCATTGTGCAAAATTGGAATCCCTTGCGTCCGTCATTTTCAATTTGCAATTTAAATGGGGACACTGTTATTAAGATAAAGGGACCTTTTTGCCGTTGTCCTTTTATGACTGTCAATTTTAAAGTAAGTGTCAACCAAATAATGACAAATATTCGTTTGCTTGATTTCTTCTTTACCAATTTATAACACCTACTGATACATTTCTATTTTACTTACATAGATTTTTTCATCGGATGGGAAACATGAGATAGGACGGATTTCAAAACAGTGGTCTGGTATTGTTCAAGAATTCTTTACGAATGCTGACGTGTTTGGAATGAGTTTCCCGATGGATCTTGACGTACAGACTAAGGCTTTGCTATTGGCCAGTTGTTTATTAATTGTAAGTTCCAAGTATTTTTCGTTCATTGTGCTGAATTTCCATATAATCGAGTTCAGATAATTATATTTGCATTTTCTTATTTTTTTAGGATTTCATGTACTTTGAAGGTTCAGGAAAGAAGATATGTTTGTAATCACAGCAAGGTAGTTACAGTATAATATGTAGAGATCCCACACGTTTATGCAAATTTACACAATTGTTTCATTTTTTTGAGTTCAGAATTAAGAATTATTCCTTACATTTTAACTGAGGATATATTTTAGTCTAGCTATACATCAGTTGTTTGTCAAAGTCTCATTTAATAATTGAACATTGTGTATAATTTTAGGATGTTGATTACTGCTTTGATGCAGAGAACTTCTGAAAGTAATAATGTAGTTTATGATATTGTTAACATGAAGGTGATCTATATATTACACCGAGACCTATACTCAATGCAAGAGTCAAGTATTCAAAAACAAATTAAGCTAATTAAGCGCCATAAGTTATAATATACAATATATAGGTCTTTTCTTATGGAAGAAGAGAAAAAGGATACTATGACAACTGTGCGTTAAAGTTAAAAGTGAGAAGAAAAATACTGTCAAGCGTTATACCCATACGGTACATGTTCAATGATGGCACTGTTTTGATGAGAATTTATTTTATAGGGCATTAGATTTAATCTCACGAAGACAATAATTTCATGTGATAGACCTATATAATAGTTTAACTTACTACTACATATTTATTTGCAGATATTAGTATTACGCTATACAGAATATATTATTATATACATTATATTTAAAGCTTACAGTACTATACAACTGTTTACAGCATGCGTGCTATTAGATTTATAATATTTTACATTAGAGGGAATATTTGCAAAGATTATACAAGACAGTCTATTCTGTTAGCTACTACAAATTGATAACTGATGAAAGTACAATGATGCTGCCTACCTCAACTGTTAAGCCAATACAGTCTTTTTACAATGTTCAACTAAAAAAAAAACTATAATAGTATTTTGATCAAACTGTTAACTCGTTAAATAAAGTATATTGTTCCTCTAATCCTATATTATATTCTGTTCTGATATTATATATCTGCATCAAGTGTTGTTCCCTTCATGATGGTTCCTTTCACGAGGGCAGGACGCAGACTGCGGGTGACATAGCCGCAAAACTTCTAACCGTTTGAGTCCCCAGCAGCGCGATCGCGCTGCTTAAAATTTCATATCGAAAAATCCCAGTACACTTGAACGCTATGGACAATGATATTGCACTGGTCGACATTTTTCGACAATGCTTTTTCAATGACCCCTGGAATTCAAACGGTTAATATAGTACAATACTGTACTCCAAGAATATAAGACTAAACGACCAGGAACCAACGTTCCAGCTACCACACTGTCGACCTGAGTTCGACCCCCGCTGTTCATTGTACTTTTCTTGCAACCTGTCAATGGATGTTTATTGATGTAAATTATCATCAATTGTCTTTATTCTTCAAAATGTTCACCTAAAGTATTCTTTTTAAATTTACTCACGAAACTGAACATGACTTTTATTTTACTAGATATAATAATGAAATTACATTGGTAAGTGGGACAACTGAAATACATGTATACTGGAAGGCGTATCGCCATAAGAATAGACTGCGCCGGTGCGTTTCAGGTTTTTTTCTGTTTATCTTTGGATGATCATCTGCCGTTTGCTATTGCGGACTAAAAGTTACAATTCACAAGCATACTGAATTTTGCTGTTATTACGGCTGAACATATGTACTCTCCATACTAACTTTTGGCAGAGACTGTACAATCTGGGAGAGAGAGAGAGAGAAAGAGAGAATCTTCAAAAATTCTCTCTCCCGGCACGTGTAAACGGGATCCACTACGCATACTATATTTTATAGGGTGGGTCCGAATCGCACGTGATCTGGTGTGCGTTGCGGTTGCTCTTAAAACTGGCATTGAACCTTGAACTATATGTCTAATAATACAATGATAAGCATGTGTGTTGGTTCGATATAAAAGCTAGTCAGTAACCGACGATGAGGTTACTGTCGTCATCAGTTTCTCGACGGAGAATTTGGCATTTATTAACGCTCGCGAATACACTTCGGCGGAACCGTTAAACTTTTCACTTGAAAAAGACCTCAATGCTCGTCACCGATTGACGTTGAATCTGTTATAAAGAAATTGTGTTACAGTAACACGACAGAATCACTGGATCGAAATCGAACAAAAGGAAATCCAAGCGAGGGAGTGGACCAGTTTAACCAGTAAATATGGATTTCTTTTTTCACATTATTACATAACGCACGTGGTCTTCTTGCAAGCGAAGTTTATTAAAATAGACCATCCCATTTCTAAGATACACGCAATGACGATAATCTAAAATTGCACGATACAAAGATACTTGCTGTATTTATTTAATGTCATGTATTTTGGCCTCTGAATCTTCGTGCATGCAAACTTTATAAAAATAGATCATCCCATTCCTAACATGCGCACAGTTAAAATAACCTAAAATTGAATGACACAAAGAGACTTGCTGTGTTAATTTGATGTCATGTATTTCAGCCTCTGAATGGTAAAAATTAATTAAATTTTAATGAGATAATCAATTGACATGAAATATGACTACCGTGTTTTTTCTTTAATAAAGCATTCGGAATTATTATTGCAAGCTTAGCTCTTCGGCTAAGATCAATGCACGCACGCAGGTATTGCTTAACATCTGTGTAATTATGGCCAGGAGTCTCTAAATCTGGCGTCGAATTACCAGAAATTAAGCCTAGAACCGCACCCTGGGGTTAAGCAGGCCCATTTGAAGAGTACGTTAAAAAATTCAGTCTCAACACTTCTAGCTGGTTGTGTCTCATTAAACTGTAAGTAGGTAAACAGTAAGTATTGACAGTGAAATAATTGATCTCGTTCTGAATCACCCAACAATCAAAAGAGTATACAACGAGGAACATTGAATAAGGTTTTTTTGGACGCCAATGTGTAATTTGCAAGTATGATAAGGAAGTGCGCAGTTCTAGGCTTAATCCGGGAATAGCCGCGCGATTGTTTCACTATTTGAAAAGCATTGGGTTACAGTGATATATCAGCGCCTGTTCCCGGATTAAGTATAGGGCGCTGACATACTAAAAACAAATTCTTAAATCCCAATGAGAAATACACGTACACAATGTGAAATTTCGTTACCCTAATAGCAAAAAGCGTCACGTTCCAGCATAATAACGGACACTTTACACGAAGCTGTTTTACTGTTAATATGCTGGAGTATTTGGAGTATACGGTGGTGATTTTCTGAGCTAACAGTTTTGCTGTGACTGTGTCGGTAAAACAGGCAGCTGACTTTACGCGTTCTTCGAAAATCTCCAAAGGCTTTTGGTATCCCAGATACTGGATGGAGAATTGACATTGTATTAGAAAAGCAATACTGATTAATATATGTTTATATATCATTACAGATTCTTATTGAAAAACAAATATGGCCTGGCAAAATTCACAACAAGCTGGATGGCCCGTGAAGGATCCTATAACGACACAAGTGGGTGCTGGTATGACAATGTCTATGGATGTCACTCCCGGTTTAAATGAAGGTGGACAAGGTGGTCCAGCTCCTGGAATATCTGAGGCACAATCTCAATCAGGTATTTCTGCCGAAATACTTTATTATGACATTTTTAAAGGAAAAGAAGCACATCATTCGATATTGCATCAGTTAAAGGATGATTTTGTGGTACTAAGACTTGGCATTGCTCAGTTTCTATTCGATATTTATATTTACCATTATTTTCTATCTCCTTTGAGTTTCACGATAACCGATATTGAGCTGGATTCCTATGGAAAATTATTAGTGCTGTTTAATACATCTCGACTTCAGTACTTTAATGAATCTAATTTATTTTAGGTGGTTGGCCAATGCCAAATTTGGTTTGTCCGGCAGGTTTGGAATACCTTATGGCCCTTGATACAATTTTTGTGGAACAACAAATTGATCGTCTTGAAGGTATTTAGTAGAATTTATTTTTTTAATTCATTTTATCAATAATCTATTTGGGAAAATTTATAGCGCTCACTGGATGGGAAAAATTAAACAAGTACATGGTTAAGGATGCCAGAGGTCAAGTGATTTATCGTGTTAAGGAAGAATCAAGTGCTTGTTCACGATGCTGTTTCGGAAATATGCGTCCTTTTGACATGAAAATCGTTGATAGTAGTATGAGGGAGGTTATTAGACTATCTCGACCATACAGATTTGATAGCTGTCTATGTCCTTGTTTTCTACAGGTTCAAAATACAATTTTGAATATTGCAAGAAAATTGATAAAATTTGTACACAGTAATTGTATCCTCATTTACAGGAAATGGACGTATTCACGGGCGATACCAAATTAGGGAGCGTTGTGCAAAATTGGAGCCCCTTCTATCCGTCATATTCAATTAACGATTTGAGTGAGAACACTATACTTACGATAGAAGGTCCTATGTGCATCTTCTGTCCCTGTTACGATGTAAATTTTAAAGTAAGTGTCAAGCATATAATAAATATTCGTTTGCTTATTTTTTCTTTACCAATTTATAACACCTACTAGTACATTAATTTTGTATTTATATAGGTTTTGTCGTCGGATGGGAAGCATCAAGTAGGGCGGATTTCGAAAAAGTGGTCTGGTTTTGTTCAAGAATTATTTACGGATGCTGATATATTTGGAATAAGTTTCCCAATAGATCTCGACGTGAAGGTTAAAGCATTGCTACTGGCCAGTTGTTTATTAATTGTAAGTTCAAAATACTTTTTGTACATCATCCCAAATTTCCAAATCATCGAACTTAATTCTAATTGCATTTTTTTTATTTTTTAGGATTTTATGTACTTTGAGAATTCAGGAATTGCCAGACGTCGTTAATTACAGCCAGGTAAATTTTTTAATTTCTTTGAGTTCAAGGTTCAGAATTATCGTTTATATTTACAACTGAGGATACATTCTAGTTTAGCTGTACACTAGTTGTTTGTTCAAATCTTATTTGATAAGTGAACCTATTTTATCATTTTAGGATGCCTTTTGCTGCTTTGATGCGCAGATCATCTGAAAGTAATAATATACTTTGATATAAAAGGCAAATCTTAAAAAAAAATTAACGTGCTTAAACTAATGAAACGTCACAAGTTAAAATATGTAAGGCATAGGCTTTTGCTTGTGGATGGATGAAGAGAAAAGAAATACTGCCATAACTGTTCGTCAGAGTTAAAAATGATAAGAAAAATAGTGTCAAACATTATATTCATACCGTACGTGTTCAACGATTGCATTATTTTGACAAGAATTTATTTTGCAGGACATTAGTGTTTTTATCACAAAGACAATATCATATAACATAACTATATAATAGTTTAATTTAATACATATTTTTCAGCAGATATTAGAATATACAATATTTTCTCATGTAATACAGAATATACTATTATATATATTTAAATCTTACGATACTATAAAACTGCTTACGACAAGCATGCTATTAACTTGATATTTTATATTTGAGAGAATTTTTCACAGATTTTATAAGACTAACAATCACTTTGTATTCCCTTAACTACTACAGATTGATAACTGAAAGTACAATAACTGTGTCTACCTCAACTGTTATGTAGTTTTTAAACTATGCATTTAATAAAGGACCTTACTCCTTTAATCGTATACTTTATTCATCAAGTGTTGTTCCCTTGACAAGGGAAGGGTGCAGACTTGGGATCATATAATCGGCAAAGGTTTTAATGTAGTATGTACAATACTGGTACTCCAAAAGTACTTATAGGAGGATAATTTTTGACAGAAACTGCTCAATTTCCAAGAGAGAAAGAGAGGGAATGACTCCCCCACCGCCAACGTTCTCCCTCTCGGCACACGGTACGGATTCCAGTTATGCATAACGTATATTTCAGTAAGTGGATCTCAATCGCGTCTGGAGGTAAACAAGGACACAATGATAATCGTAGTATTGGCAGTGAATTTTGGAACATACTCCTGATAACGCGGTAAGCATGCGTATTGGTTTATCTCTTCCTACCTGTAGAAACTCTTCCAATAGGAAATCGAAAACCGACGAGGTTACTTTTGTCATCCGCTTCTCAAGCCGGGAGTTGCCACTTATTGACGGTCGCGGAGACACTTTGGCGAAAACGTCAACCATTCCACTTGGAAAAAATCTCGAAGTTCGCCACTGATTCATTTGAATTTGTTATGATCTGTTATAAAGAAATTGTGTTATAGTAACGCGATAGAAACACCGAGTGCAATCGACCCAAAGGAAATTGGAGCGAGGGAGGGGACCAGTAAATATTGACTTTTTTCCACATTCTTACATAAGGCACATAATCTTCGTGCATGCAAACTCTATAAAAATAGATCATCCCATTCCTAAGATGCGCACAGGTTAAATAACCTAAAATTGAATGACACAAAGATACTTGCTCGGTTAATTTGATGTCATGTATTTCAGCCTCTGAACGGTAAAAATTAATTAAATTTTAATGAGATAATCAATTCACATGAAAAATGACTACCGTGATTTTTTAAAATAAAACATTCAGAATTATTATTGTAACTTTTTACAACAATATTTGAACAATATAGTGTGAAAATTATAATATGTATATGTCTGCTCTTCGGCTAAGATCAATGCACGCGCGCAGGTATGGCATTAACATCTGTGTAATTATGGCCAGAGGCTTCTAAATCGGGCGTCGAATTACCAGAAATTAATCCTAGAACCGCACCCTGGGGTTAACCAGGCCCATTTGAAGAGTACGTTAAAAAATTCAGTTTCGACACTTCCAGCTGGTTGTCTCTCATTAAACTGTAAGTAGGTAAACAGGAACACAACGGACTCGTTGTACTGACAGTGAAATAATTGATCTCGTTCTGAATCACCGAACAATCAGAAGAGTATACAACGAGGAGCATTGAGTAAGATTCTTTTGGACGCCAATATGTAGTTTACAAGTATGATAAGAGAGTGTGCAGTTCTAGGCTTAACCCGGGAATAGCCGCGCGATTTTCTTTCACTATTTGAAAAGCATTGGATTACAGTGATATTTCAGTGCCTGTTCCCGGATTAAGTATAGGGCGTTGACGTACTAAAAATAAGTTCTTAAACCCCAGTGAGAATTACACGTACACAATATGAAATTTCGTTACCCTAATAGCAAAAAGCGTCACGTTCCAGCATAATAACGGACACTTTACACGAAGCTGTTGTTTTACTGTTAATATGTTGGAGTATTTGGGACGGGAGTCGGTTTGGCTATCTGGGTAGTAATTCAAGCGTGAAGGCCAATTATTTGTCAGTAAGGCTAAGTCTTTCGATCCACGAACACTCGGACAGTCGCGTAAGTGATAAATAACGATTTCATTTCAATTAAATCAAATTTAACCGATATACGTATATCCGATTAAAGAAATCCTGACCAACTAGATGCTTTTCTGCATGTTATGTGCGCTCATGACAAACGAGCGGAAGCAGGAAAGAATCGTGATGCTTGGTTGATGATATCATACAAGGAAAATGCAAATAACCGAGCGATGTATCCCTCATTTACATATTGCATAGACGCACACTGACTGCTGTTACAATCTTTGTTCAGATAATTACGAATCTTCCATCACAATTTATTTTCCGTACTGAGGTAAGCATGGAGTCGTGATAAGATACTTTCAATAGTCTCCAACAAAAATAATATCATTCAGCTCCTAACAGTAACGGTTGCTACTATCCTAACAATTCTTATTGTCCAAATAATCCTAACTTGTCTTGACACAGATCTTTATAAATAATGACTTGATAAAAGCCTAACGTTTTTTGCACGAGCGTTCATGACATGTGTACTTTATCCTTCAATTAAAAATTAAGTATCAAATAGACAATGAGCGTCTACTCAAGTTCCTTGTAAATAAGCTTCAAATCGACCCTGTGGAGAGCACGTAGCAAAGATAATTTAGTAATAACAATGTGATATCTTTAAAATTTGTCTATCCCTACCACTTCCTTCCTTTCTTCCTTTCCTTATGGCTGTATCCTCAATGGGGAACATGTGACAAATATTCCTAACACTACTCCTGATATAAAAGTTTAATGAGCTCTCAAATTAATACTGATAGAACGTGCGCAGTCGACGACCTACCATTTTAATTGTGCTGTTCATGTTCTATACGGTGGCGATTTTCTGAGCTAACAATTTCGATATTACCGTGTCGGTAAAACAGGGAACTAGCTTAACGTGTTCTTCAAGGTTCTCCAAAGGCTTTTGGTACTCCAGGTATTGGATGAACATTGATGTTGTATTAGAAGAAAAATAATTAATATATGTGTATGTATAATTACAGATTCTTTTTAAAAAATAAATATGGCCTGGCAAAATCCTCATCAATCTGGATGGCCCACAAATGATCCTATAACGACACAAGTGGGTCCTGTTGTGTCAATCCCCATGCATGTGATTCCTGGTTCACTTGAAGGTGGATCACCTTATCCACCTTCTGGAGTACCTGGGGTACAACCAGGACCTTATCCACCTTCTGGAGTACCTGGAGTACAACCAGGACCTTATCCACCTTCTGGAGTACCTGGGGTACAACCAGGACCTTACCCACCTTCTGGAATACCCGGAGTACAGCCAGGACCTTATCAACAACCTGGAGTACCACCAAATGCGCCCCTGCCAGCAGGTACGTTTGTCACAGTAATAATTTATTATTTTTTTTTTAGAGGAAAAGAAGTACATCATTGGGTATTGCATCAGTTCGAGGAAGATTTTGTGGTACTTTGTAGTACAGGAACAACATTTAGGTACAATTGTCATTTCAAAGACAGAAATCAAATATCTTCCTCTCTGATAAGTACCTCGTTGCGTTATTTCGATATTGCAATTGGTTAATCCAATCTTACATTAGTTAAATCAAGTTACATCTACAAAAATATATATCATGCGCTGTATAATTAATCTTCTTAAAATCGTGTAGCATGATAACGAAGAACACAAGCATTATATACGATGACAGTTTCAATATTGAAATAATTTCCATAATCTTTGACTCAGTTGATTCAATAACGTACTTTTCCGTTTAACAAAACCAAAACTCCAGTACTTTAAACTGTAAACAAATTGTATTGTCACTTTAGACGATATCGTTGTATTTTCATCTAGAATTTTCAAGTCATCCTTCAGGTCGTGTATGTACTATTAATACCAACTAGACTAGATTACTAAGTGACAGATAACTACATAATGATTGTCAGGAGAGCTTATGGACTCGTCGGGATCATTGTCGAGTTCCCCTTGATGCTCCAGTGTGTTATCAGTCTGTGCAAACGTGCGTTACCTCAGGTCACCCTCCCAGAAAACAATCTAGACACCGATTCAAGAAGTGACAATTGTACCTCCCACTCATATATACTTAGTCTACCGAACGAGTGTCGGACATCTCGGTGATCCTCTTCGTTGGTTTTCTTGTACTGGACGTTTGACGTCGAGTCAGAATTTCACATCGTTACATTATTCATCTCTGCGCTTTAATCGTATCGCTGCGATATCCTCCTACTTGTTTACCTCTTGTGGAAAGCATAAAGAGGGACTTCGGAAAAATAAGTGTTTCACTCATTTCGTGAAATAGCTACGTTCCTCATCTGCGTCACTGTCGTAGATGGTGACTATTAGTGTTGTCTTTGATAACGCGACTTTAATTATAAGATAAATAATGCTGTTCTATTTGTGAAATTTGCTTCTTCGACTGAACGGAAATCCGTGGGTGATTCCTCATAATTCGTTGAGCTACTTTTTCACGGGCGTCGACCATTTACGCGTTATTGTTTTTAAGTGACTTGAATGAGAATAGTGCACTGTAAAAAGAAAATAACTAACACAGAAAGTTATTGACATTCCACTCAACATACAAACAGAGTTGTGACAGTTTTGTCAGTTTAATTGTAAGAAAATATATTGGTCACGGGTAGCAAAGGAAAATCGAGGGTTTGAATTTCAGCGGGCAACCGCAAATTTTCAACGAGCTTGTTGAGAAACGATTTAGTATACGGCGTGAAATATTGGATGAATAATTTTGATTATGGAAAACTGACTGTAGGAATTGTTTGTCAGTGATTTTAAGAAGCGACTGGCTTGTGAGTTTCAATGAAAATGATTTGCGGGCGACGTGTCGGATAATAGTACATTATGCAACAAGGGCTCTTGCCCTTGCCTTGTGAATAAAATATTTTGTACACTGCGTTCAGAGTCGTGCATCAAGATAGTGGAGATAAACTGATTTGATATCGTCGGACTTTTTAATGAATGGGAAAAAATCATTATCATTACATGTCAATTGATACGAGTGATGGAGTCGAAGTATTTTGAAACCTCCTGGAAAAGTAAACTTCAGCAGCTTCGTAGGCACGTGAGAAGCTTAATGAGAGGAACAGTTAAGAGATACCGGAAACGGAAGGCTTACACGAGATTTCTGACAGATGAGGAAGAAAGGTTTAACAATTTATTTTAATTAGGAATAAATAATTGAAGAATAACATGAATAGTTTTCTTATAATTAATTAAGTTGTCGGATTTTATGAATGTTTGTATGTTTACAAATATCATATTGTTCAAGGACTGTTGGTATACGGGAAATTAATATTTAATGTAGTCTAAGAAAGCCGGGCGAGTCTTGAAGAATAAATACGTTTGAAGTACTAATCGACGTAATGGCGCCAATCTGAATAATAAATTGTCTGTAGACGTGGCACTGCTCAGTTTCCATTCGATGTTGATATTTACCATTCTATCTCCTTCGAGTTTCACGATAACCGATATCGTGCTGGATTCCTATGGAAAATTATTACTGCTGTTTAATACATCTCGACTTCAGTACTTTAATGAATCTAATTTATTTTAGGTGGATGGCCAACGCCAAACTCGAATTGTCCGGCAGGATTGGAATACCTTATGGCCCTTGATACGATTTTTGTGCATCAACACGTGGAGGTTCTTGAAGGTATTTAGTAAACTTTATTTTCTTAATTCATTATTCTGTCAATAATCTATTTGGGAAAATTTATAGCGATCACTGGATGGGAAACGTTGAATAAATATATGATTAAGGACGTCAGAGGTCAAGTGATTTTTCAAGTTGAGGAAGAATCAAATGTTTGTTCACGATGCTGTTGCGGAAATAATCGACCCTTTGACATGAAAATCATTAACAGTAGCATGAGGGAAGTTCTTACAGTCTCTCGACCATTGAGATGCAATACTTGTCTATGTCCTTGCTTCTTACAGGTACAAAATACAGTTTTGAATGCCGCATAAAAATGATAAAATGTTTATACAGTAATTGTTTCCTCATTTACAGGAAATGGAAGTATTCGCGAGCGGTACCAAATTAGGGAGTGTTGTGCAAAATTGGAATCCTTTCCGTCCGTCATATTCAGTTAACGATTCGAATGGGAACACTATACTTATGATAAAAGGACCTATGTGCATGTTGTGCCCCTGGTACGACGTGAATTTTAAAGTAAGTGTCAAGCATATAATAAATGTTTGTTTGCTTTATTTTTTCTTTACCAATTTATAACAGCTAACGATACATTTATTTTGTACTCATAAAGGTTTTGTCGTCGGACGGGGAGCATCAGGTAGGGCGGATTTCGAAAAAGTGGTCTGACTTTGTTCAAGAATTGTTCACGGATGCTGATATATTTGGAATAAGTTTCCCAATAGATCTCGACGTAAAGGTTAAAGCCTTGCTAGTGGCCAGTTGTTTATTAATTGTAAGTTCAAAAGCACTTTTCATACATCGTGCCAAATTTCCGAATCAACAAGCTCCGTTTTAATTGCATTTTCTTATTTTTTAGGATTTCATGTACTTTGAGAAGTCACCGGGAAAGTGAATTTATACCGGAATTACAGTGTAATGTGTGAAATATTCAACATGTCATAACATTAGTGAAAATTTACACAAGTCTTTTGATCTGCTTAAATTAAAAATGAAGAACTATTATTGACGTGGACAACTTAGAATATGTTCTAGTCTAGCTGCACACTTGTTCTTCCAATTCTCATTGGATACTTTAATGTAATGTATACAATGTTAGGTTATCGATTGCTGTTTTTATGCAGAGATCTTTGGAAAGTAATGACGTGGTTTATGATATTGTTACCGCGTCAGTGATCTACATTACACTTAGCCATTTACATTTAGAAGAAAAACCAAATATTGAAACGAAAACGAATTAAGCTGTGTTTCACACGAAACACACTCAACTCATGGAAATTTCTTGTGGGGCGGAGAGAAAAAGGATACTATGATAATTTATGTTAGAGTTAAGAAACAAAAGAATGATACTGTCAAATGTTATACTCGTACTACATGTATTCAACTATTGGATTATTTTTATATGAATTTATTTCGTAGGTCATTCTTTTATTCTCACGAGGACAATATTCTCACACTATATACCTATATAATAGTTTTTACTTAATATATTCATTTCTTGCTTTAGGAATATCAAATGTTTCCTCATGCGATGCAGAATTTACTATTTTATATGATATTTGACTCTTATGATATTGTACAATTGCTTCTGAGATGTATTTGGTGATTTTTACATTTGGAATATTTTACACGGATTTTATAAGACTGACATTTTATATCCTGTTAATAATTACAGGTTGACAACTAAAAGTCAAGGATATTATAATGTCGCTGTTGCATACCTCAACTGTTAACCACAATACAGTCTTCACTATGTTCAATTAGAAAAAAAAATGAATTGTATTTTGACTAAGTTATTTACTCATTAAATAAAATATCTTCTCACTGTAATCATATATTATTCTCCGTTTTATAGCTGCAGAATATTGTTTGCTTGAAGTGGAATCCATTTATTTGTACACATTGACAGTGTACGACTATGGATTTAAAAATATATGTTTTTATCTCATGTCTGATATTAAAATATATTTTTAGCGTTTTCAGACATCAAGATAACACCACTGGAAATATGTTTAATGACTTTTAGGTATAAAATAAACATTGCAAAATGCAGTGTAGTAACGATCCTATTTTATTTGCATTAATTACATAGCTCTAACATGTTTTTTTGGTGAAGAAACAAGACCTATAAGTACACAATCAGCTTCTAAAAGTGTTAAATCCCTTTTTGCACCCAGAAACTTTGATGATAATTCTAAATCTTTTATCCTTAAGCGTACAATGGCACCTCTGACATAGTCACTAAAATAAGACAGACTAAAATGATGTACAGGATCTAACTTATTAAAATCATATGTAAATATACATACTCTGAATTTCGTGGTGGCCTTGAACATACACAATGGAACTTCCATCCAAAATCAATATACAGATCATCGCCAACAATATGGTAAATCTTACCAGTCACGACTTTGTCAACTGGATTACCTAACTGTAAAATTAATATATAAATTATGAATAATAATTATCATCAGCGATTCAAATGTATTACAACAGTACGATAAGTCAAACAGAAAGCTTATTACATCAACAAATTTCGAGTGACGCAGTAGAGCAGCAAATGTTTGTTTTTCCTCAGTTTTGGTGTAATCTACATCTTTACTACCAATATTCTTGTGTTTTTCAAAGGCTTCTGCAAACCCACTCAATTTTGGTTTTAAAGTTTTCTCTTCCTTTGTTGCCTGTGATATTTGTTGACTTGACTCTCTAGACTGCAGAGTCTCTTCCGTACTATAATACCTGAATAGCACAGCATTCTGACGAAAAATATTATTTGAACAATGTAACTGATTAAATATTCGACTAAATCGTTGCATTTTCTTAAATTATAACAAACAACGATTAGGAAACTATATTTTTCACCGGTTTAGTTTTAGGTTATTGCTGTATATGTATTATGTATTATGTTGGACTAGGTTTATACAAGCACATGGCATGTTGGGTTGGGTTGGGTTAAGGTTTAGAAAACCAAATAACAGATGTCACCTAAAAGAGTATCTGAAACCGACCAACTTTCTTTGTATTATAACCTATAACTTTAATCCTGGATTTATCCATTTAAGAAATATTCTATTTTCTGTATAGAATTACCTTACCAGTGTTCTATTCTAAAGCCTTTAAAGGTGAGCCATAAAAATATGATAAACAAAACCATAAAATGTGTAGAATATAATCGATATAAAAATGATTTTTCTTATAATGATTTACTTATAAGGGATTATAAATGATGGAAGAACTATATGTTTTGTATTTTATATACGGACAATATTATTTTGTTTTATTACAGAAAAATGGCTCTACGTAATACCATGATGAACTTCTCTTCGAGGGCTATTCACACATCTGCCATTTGTAATCAAATAATTAAATTAACGCGCCTGAGAGTTGTTGATAATAGCGATATTGGCAAGCAGGCTATGGTTGAAGGAAAACCACCAAAGTGTATTCATATTTATAACAAAATTGGAGTTGGATACATCGGTGAGATGATACGTTGTTATTTGTTTTCTTTAGTATTTTCAATATATTATTTTTAGGTGATAAGGTGTTGGTGGCCATAAAAGGTGAGAAGAAAAAAGGTATTTTAGTTGGGCTTAAGCAAAACCAGAAGACGAAAGTCCCAAAGTTTGACAGTAATAACATTGTCCTTATCGATGACAGTGGAACACCACTTGGTACTCGTATACATGTACCAATTCCTCATATCCTTAGAACGATACTAAAGAACAAAACACATGCAAAAGGTGCAGACTATACTAAGCTTATTGCAATCGCAACAAGATTTGTATAAGCACAAATAGCGCGCATCTAATAATTTGTAGATACAATGTAATATAAGATTCCATCGAATAAAATGTTCAATATAAAATTAATATTTAAGTGCAATAACTCAATTAGAACAATATTTCCGAATATTCTAAGTATTCGTTTATTTGGAATTAAAAAACAATTTAATAAACTTCGAAGAATTTCGGAAAACATGAAATTTTCAGTAAAATACAATTATTATATCGTGAAATAAAGAAAATGACAGAGGCTCCATCTAAGCTGAGATGCAAGAACTTCTATAAATTCCATTCAATTTCCGGTGTTGATCCAACTCTATCTTTTACAAGATATATGCCTCAATTCATAATCCACGGCGAAAGCGATAGGCTATGAGAAAACTCGTGGTCTAAGTGGCAGTGATTGTCCTTTACAAATGGCGACTCACGGTTAAACACGCCGCCTTGTGTAATCGCGAGGATATTTGGCCGTATCGGTGTAAGTAAGTGTTAACGCTGATAGTGTGATACATCAAGTTTGGAAACGGAGTTCAAATTAGTCGGTCCGCTAGAAAATTTAGAAGAGCAATAAGAAATTGAAGAATGGGAAACGTACTCGCAGCCTCCGCACCTCTTGCACCTCCACCACCACCATCACCTTTGCCTCCAAGTCCAGGATTCTCACCGAGTTTATCGAAACCAGATGAGGAAACGGGACTTGGTTCGCCCGTCGAGGCTTCTGATCGTCTCGAAAATCCGGGAACGATCGAAGATCTTCACAAGAAGTGCAAAGGTATACTTCAGGAAACGTGTCATGTATCTGGAAAGCCAGACCATCCATTTCCTACATTCATTGCAAGACTTTACGAATTTCTCATTCATCACTTAGAATTTCTTTTATAGTCTTATTCGTTTATCAAATAATCTCTTACTTAATACAGTGTCATTCGAATTATTGATTTTTGTTAACGTTACGTCTAAATATGAAATCTGTTAACAGTTAGAGTAAGTTATGAAATTCTGAAGAAAATACGTATTTTCGTACGTTCTTGTATCTGGTATTTCTTATTTTGATATATCTCATTTTGGAAGAAACTGTATCTTTGATTGATATTTGTTAAAGTTGGTATTTGCCAATGCAATGTTTGAACAAATAGGATGTATGGTAGAAAAATTTTATTAACTTCTTGTTGTCATATGTTGCAGATGTGTTTCCTGTGAATTTTGAGGGTGCAAAGTTAATGCTCAACAAAGGCCTCAGCAGTCACTTCCAGATTTCCCATACAATAAATATGAGCTCTGTAACGCAGTCTGGATATAGGTAAGTTGCAACACATTTTTTTATCTAAGAAACTGTCTTATTTTTATATCATCCTCTTTACTTTGTAGTTAACACATAATTCCTCTGTTATAGATTCGGAGCAACATATGTAGGAACAAAACAATTGTCTCCTACAGAAGGATATCCTATATTATTAGGTGATATTGATCCAAATGGAAATCTCAATGCCAATGTTATTCATCAATTTGGTTCAAGGATCAGAGGAAAACTTGCAACACAGGTTCAAAGAAGCAAATATACTGCTGTACAAATGACAAGTGATTATCGTGGAGATGCTTACACAGCTTCGTTAACACTAGGCAATCCTGACATCCTTAATAACTCTGGTGAGTATCTTAACCTATATTTTCATTCCTAAGATTTTCTTAAGAATTTGGACATCACATAATTACCTTCTTAGGTGTACTGGTAGCACACTATCTGCAGAGTATAACACCATCCTTAGCCTTGGGTGGTGAAGTTGCATATCAACGAGGTCCTGGAGTTCCCGGTGGTCATGTTGCGGTAGTGTCTGCAGCAGGACGCTACACAAATGGTGAATCTACAATCAGCGGCAGTCTCGGTAAATTAAACAGGCCTAACAATTATTCCGAAAATCTTTGCAAGTATCATAAAACCATTTGTTCACAGGTCTGGCGGGATGCCATATTTGCTTCCACCAGAAAGCTAGTCAACAACTACAAATTGGAGTTGAACTTGAAGTCAATTCAAGAATACAAGAGTCTACAGGCACAATCGCTTATCAAATCGATTTACCCAAGGCAGATTTAGTGTTCAGAGGTAAGCATGACCCTTACAATTCTAAAAAATCATGTTGAAACTCTTCGACAACAAATTTCCCCTATACAAAATCCCTTGTTGTTATTCTTTGCAGGAAGTGTAGATTCTAATTGGACAGTGGGTGCTGTTCTGGAGAAAAAGTTGCTGCCATTGCCATTCTCGTTTGCACTAAGTGGCATGATTAATCACAGCAAGTCTCAATTTAGACTTGGATGCGGTCTAATCGTCGGCTAAAGATGATTGATTGTTCAGTCGCATAGCCCATTTTTACCATGCAGAGGGAATCGGGTGTTTTCCGTTTCCTGTCTGACGAGACGTATGACGTAACTAACACCCATACCATTCTAACTTGATTTTCTTACTTGCATTCGTCATTTCTCCACCAGCTATTGTGAATACATTCGTCTGACGCGACCGTGTTGATCTATATTAAAGAATTATATGAGGACTGCATAATTTTATGTGCGTTTATTTTATAGTAGTTAAATGCTGCCCGAACTTTTTGAAAGGAACGAAATCGTTATGGCAGTCTCAAATTCGAATTATTCGTCATTAAAATCAGTGCGCTTCGACTTTTCGCCACGTATAACAATTACTGAACAAAACTTCAGGGAATATAAAAAATTGAGATACACCACTAGCAACAACGTACGGTCCAACTGATAGTACCGTTTTGCATTAAATACGCAAGGCATTTAATTTTATAAATATATATTATCCAGGGACGATTCTTCCTGAATATCATACTTGACAGATCTATTTTTTGCGAATTACGGTACCTCATAGCGTTCCATAACCGTAAAACTCAATTGGACGTTGTTTCCCTTATCTACTTACGTAAACGAACTAAGAATTGAGATAATATTAATTAAGCTGCATGAGATTATACAATTACCGTGATTCGTGTAAAGAATCGAAAAGGTAGACGGTGCAAATTAACAAAAAATTGTTTACTTTTCGTTGCGTCATTCAAACTTTTCATATTTTGCTAGACTACGGGTACGTTTCGAAATTCATTGCCAGTACTTCGAGCATGGTTTTATTTCACTCTATTGGAACCAGCTAAATAAAAATACGACGATAGTTCATGGCACTAGCTTTGAATTTTTGAGCGAATTCTATATTTAAATATCAAAATCGTAGGTACTATTGTTTAATGGAAATTCGGTAGCTGTAGAATCGCGTGTTAGGTAACAGAGAACGAAAGATAGAGAATGGTAATAATGTGTGCGATGTTGTTAATAAATACACTATATGATGATTATATATAAGCTCAATAATTTTTATTTCTCATTTATGACAGAGAGATCGCCCGGTTGCCCTTTGTGTGATTTTATATGCGTCCTAGTCCATTGTCTCTAGGTTACTCAAATAAGAGTACAATACGATAAAAGATATATTAGAAAATTGATTGCGATACTTAATCGTTACCAGCGCTACCATCCGAAATATATAATGAAAATGTATTTTCTTGCAAATCAACGCTGTCATCGTATTACATAAGAATTTAATCACGAGCGACACAGTCGTACTAGTTATTTGACAAAAAAATATTTAAATCACGAACCGAATTAGAGGAATTAGTCTGGAAAAGCAGTCGCAATGATCTTAGAACGACAGACATAATTAGTCATCACAATTATTCATTAAGAAACACCGACCGAATATTTTAAATCTTAATCAATTGTCAGCTTCATTATTTTATTATTCTCAATATGCGACGGACAATGTCTGATTGTCAATGTTAAGTTTTAAAAAAATTTATCCAAGTTGTTCCCCTCCCCCTCTTGATCGATTTAAGAAATAACAAACAAAATATACAAAAATTGTCAAAAATCAGCATGAAATTATGTCCCGCCGCAATTGTACACAAGTCGTAAGTTGCCAGAGAATAAAGAAGTGACTACAATTGTTAAAGCAAACAGGAAACGGTAAGAACAACGACAGCAAAACATCGGTGCCCACCCTCGTAAGCTTGTAGTACAGTGTAAAGCCGTTAGTTTGAAAAAAAAAAATACAGTTTTCCAATAACGACCGACAAATGCAGGTCAACGATGACGAAAAGTCGCTCGTACACGTCACCTGGACTAGAAAACAATAAGCAATTAGTAAGAGGATCATTAAAGGCGTAAGAGGAAAAAGGAAGGAGAGTCTTAAGACATACACAGGAGTGAGACGAACGAGGAGAATAAAGACGTGTAAGCTTGGGGAGAGTCTGGTGTATACTGAAAGAGAAACATGGCGAACGACTAGGAGAAGAAGAACAAGAGAGAAGAAATGAATAAGTAAAGTGCAAGAGAGGACTTGGAAATAAACCGATGCTTGCCTTGTTTCTTGAGGTCCGTGACGACGTCGGCTTTACGCTCTCCACGTCGTGCATTATTGCCAGCGCGTAGAGACCACTGTGCAAGGCCTGGTGCAATAGCCCTTTATGCTCGCGCATACCTACGATCTCATCTACGGGGTGTTCTTGACGGAAGTCATTAAACGCAACCTGAAGATATTTGGATGAGGCTATAGTCGGATTAAAATATTTAAACTGTATTTGATAGGATAGGATGACTCCCAGGAAGATGACTCATGTCAGAGGACGACGTCGAGGAGGTAGGTATCCTAGAGGAAGAAAGAATTACAAGTATACATGGGGAGAATGACAACGTTTACGATCCTCAGGTTGACCCTGGGCATAATTAATGTCTTTGTTTTACCTTGGGTTACTGGTACTGTATATCCTAACTAAGGAGTACGTGATCTTGGCGGCAGTTTCAGGCGATTTGAACGCTCACAATGGCTGCTGCTGAATATGCGTTAGAAATCTAGGAGTTAAAGCTATTGTGAGCGATGTTACAGTAACGCGCGTGAAATTCACTGCACCAATTTCAATCACGAGTTTGATTGGTATTTCTCGGTGGTTAATTATCGGTAATATCGGTCGATGGATCCTTGATTGCGTATAACCTCAATTGACGACGACGACTTCTTCGCTGGACTTTATGTTGTCTCTCTTGTTAGATCGTTTACTCGCATATATATTATTCACCTAGAATATTATCGATTGTTAATATACGATTTAATGATGAATGAATGGACTATCGATCGCAGGAATAATGGAATGAATGAGCAGCCTTGTCCTTGGGACGCTAGAGCGTCTGTAACCCAGCACTCTCGATACAACATCCATAGGCCGGGTGGTTGTGAATCAGCCTAGAAATTTCGTAAACAATCTTTTCAGCAGCACACTGCGGCACGTGCACTACCACTGCAAAGAAACATTGGTCTTGTATTACCTCGCGGAAAGGAGCAGCGATTAGCTTCCATTGAATTTCGCCTACCTGAACCCAGGGCGCTCAGTGCTCGAGGATTTATTCTGTCATTTGCCGTATCCCTCTCGCCAAGTATTGTCATCTTGTTTATCCTTACAACTATTTATTGTCACTGTTACCCAAAGAGGTGGCAAGGTATACCTTAATGATTCAGAGAGTACACGTCACTGAAGTGAGTCTTCTGCTAACGGTCGGTACGAGCGAGTGAACGGCAGCCATATTGTTTTTCATCCAACTGTCATAAAATTCGAATAAGATTTTCCCGGTGCTTTAGGACGTTATAAAGTATTTCAAAAAAACAATACAATGTATCCATCTGTAATATTCCGTGAATCAGAACGAGCTGTGCTTACATTCCATATAGTTGTATTATTGGATTGATACGTAAATGTCGTAAAATTGAAAAACTCTAAGTAGTCCTACGCCAACTGTCAGTGAGTGTTGAGGTTCGCAGGTCTCTCGAGGCCGGTGGACGATAATTCCAAGTGGTGGTTGCTCTTTGGCTACAAGGAAGGGGATTTCTGACCGATAAGGATATGTACGTACATAGTTTCTTGGCTATGTGTGCACGTAGTTTTCCCGTGGCATGATTCGCGCCTCCCACCATCGGGTCAGCAGGGGCACCAACTTCCCCTCTCGTGTCTCGAAGCCCTCCAACACGAGCACTCGCTCGCTCCTCCGGCCACTACTCTATGTACATAATACACGAGCTCACTCCCGATCATAGCTCCAGCTCATATAGCCGGCAACCGGACTTTTATTTCTTCTCCTGGAACGACCGACTCCCGTCGTCTTGGCCGGCTGTTCGTTTCGCTGAAGAAAGTGCGTGCGCGGCTTCCTGCTTTCGTTGCGAATCAAACCGAAAGGAATACCTCACGGAGCAGCGACAGATCATTTACGAAAGGCGAAAGGTAGTGCTTTAAGCTCCTGTTTCACAATCCGCGTTCTCCTCGGACTAATCCTGAATCTTTCGGAAGAGTGTGCGACGACGTTATCGAGGATGAAGAGAAGAAGGAGCTCCACGGAAAACGATGGCCAACAGGTTAGCAAGTATCAGAGGCTGCAGCGTGATTACGGTGAGTACCCTTTTTTCTCAATTTCTTTATACGCGATCGGTAAGTCGTTTCATTTTTAGGTTATTCCTTTGCTCTCTTTCGCTTTGATACACGATTACTTTTATTTTTCAATCTGTCTTGCTCCTATTTCTCGACCTCGAGAATGCGGCCTGTCACGAACTTACCGGGTTTGTGTACTAATCGCTAACTGGGCCGGTGGCCCGCGAGTTACTGCAGCCTAGGGGCCGCTTGTGGGGGATGTATATACGTTGGATATCAGAGTGATAACACCGCCCCTGCTCGCGATAACACGTATTACGTGTAGCCATGGTACAGAGCCGATGTACCTAACAGACTCATTCTCATTTGCCTTTATCGTTCTCTTCCGATTCTCGTCATTGATATGATTACGTCTTTACTACTTACCTTTCTCAAAGAATTCTTGTATTTCAAAGAGACTACTTTCGCGCCTTATCGCTGACTGATTGTCAAACAGTTTATCGGATGCTTGGATATTCCGTCGAACCGTCGTTAGATTTCACTACAGTTTCCCTAGTGTCCTGATAATCACATACAAACAATGTATCGTGCGTACATTGTTTTGCGTATGAAAAAAAAAATGAAATTAATGCAAATAGGTTTTAAAAAAACAGCGCAAAGAACCATAATGGTTATTATCCTCCTATCTATTCGTCCAAAGTGATATATTAGTCTATTGGTAAACATGATATACATATACTAACCATACAGCTACTGCGCTACATAAATACAGTCATTACAATAATTGTCAAAGGTAGGGCGCAGTGAAAATGACAAAATTATCAATAACCTAAAAATAACGTATTCAATTGAACAAGTACAGCAGTACGTTACACTGTAGTGTATGCATGGAAAAAGAAAACTATAATAAAAACTCAAGTGATCCTGAAACAAAGCAAAGGAAAGGCCTCCCCGCAACGAAATACAAAGTTCTCTCTGACTCAGTCTCTTACACACAGTACATCGGTACCTGGACTGTTTACAATTGACTCTTGCTTACCGAGCAGAGTGACGAGTCGATTTTCAAAAATCTCAACACCCTCTTAAAATATCTCTGACAGTTAAAACCTATTTCAAATCTCCCGCTCTTTCTACCGTATACGCACTCTGTCATCATAACAAGTCCGTAGCTGTTTTATATACAATCTATTCAAATTAAAAGAACTGCTCGACCGGTGCACGCGTCGAAAGACACCATGAATGGAACCGATCGCACGTGTCGATCGTTTAACCATCGACGATCGATCATTGATACGTGAGAGAGACGTTCGTTTACATTTGCCAAGCGCGACTCCATAACAGCATAACAGCCGCGAGCTCTCGTTTATAAAACTTCACCCGTACTCGATTCGTTCGATCCAAGAGGACCCGACGGTGCGATCCAGTTAGTGTCACGCGAAAAGCTATTTGATTTTTCATTGGATTTCGCGAAAGAGGATCGAGCCGACACAAGGGGAAGGTCGGGCCTTGTTTTAGTTATACGTGATATGTCAAGAATGTGGCAAACTTGCCAAATATTATGACGGTCAACAAATCCATGCCTATTTCCATCATCGTGGCTGCTTATCGGTCCGAGACAAATGTTTTTATGTCGATGAACGATTTCGTAATCGTATTTACGTAAACGCGAGAGACTGGAACTTTCAGATGATACACATCGATTGGTAGAGGCTGCTTTTAAGAATTCGAATGATTGTGACAATTTTAATTTTTCTTTTTCTTCCCTTTCTTACCTCGTCCCACGGCGTTCATTTACGTTAGGCTGCTTTGACCTCTGTGAAAGTCACTGGCGGTCGTCTTCGCTGTATATATATATATATATATTTGGGTGATCTCTTTTTTTTAACGTACCCAGGCTAAACAATCAAGGGCACAGTGTCGGAAAGCTTCACGAGAATCCATTAAGAAATTAACAATGTTTTCTTGGGTGATCTCTTTTTTTTAACGTACCCATCATTTACGTTAGGCTGCTTTGACCTCTGTGAAAGTCACTGGCGGTCGTCTTCGCTGTATATATATATATATATATTTGGGTGATCTCTTTTTTTTAACGTACCCAGGCTAAACAATCAAGGGCACAGTGTCGGAAAGCTTCACGAGAATCCATTAAGAAATTAACAATGTTTTCAGTCAAGTCGAACCTCGTGGACGGACGTTTAGTCGTTATCGTGAGGATGCGGCTTTCTCTGTACACAAGAGTCTCACCCCTCGTTACTGTATATTCATGCAGTATACGAAATTCCTCGAGTATCGTCATACAGATTGTAAATTGTATTTGTGGAATTTTTTTCATTTACCGAAGGTCAAGGCCATTAACATTACAAGGGGGTGGTACAGTCTCGAAAAATACAATCGACGCAGGTCCCGTCTCGCACGCGAATGCGATAGGTCGATGAAAAGTTGCGTATAATTATTTTATAAATGACAATGAACGTTTTTTTGAATACACCCGGTATATGGTTGAATCTTTGATAATCGGATCATTAGCCAAAGTTATAAATGTCTTTACCGAAGCAGTCATTGGCCGTCTTTGCTACAGGGGTCCGGGCTCGGCGTTCGTGGACCGTTAAGGGTCATCCTTGAGGTTACGTGGCACAAGAGTCAGGGTTCATGTAAACTGATGCATTAAATCATCCGAGCGCTCGTCATCGTCTCTTTCCTTTATTTCTCTTCTCTTCAGTTTCACTTCACCTAGTCCATCCGATCGTCATTCCCCGTTTCGCATCGGTGGCTGGCACCCTTCTCATTACTTTGTTTCCTCTTCTTATTCGTATTGCGCTGGCAATTAACTCGAACCGATAGCCAAGACCGTAGCTGACGCTTGGGAGGATGAAAAGTTAACGATAGGCTGATTTATGAAAATTATTTGTTGCAGAAAAACATACATATAAATTCGTTTGATAGAACAGACAAAAATTTTTGTCCAAGACTGTATTGGAATTAACACGTAAAATTGTACGAAGCCGATCGCTGATCTCGTCGACCCGGATCCGCCGAATCGATATTGTGAAAAATGCCTCGAAAAATCACGCCATCGATACAATTAAATCTCGGCGACCTATGATCGAGAAGATCGATTTGCTCATGCGACCGCGATAGATATGCGAGTTATCGTTCTATTTAGCGTACGTTTTGTACCAGGCAACGTAAACATGCGTCTCGCACGAACGGCTATCGTGTCTGGGTGGGAGTTTGCGAATAAAATGGACAACGATAAGGAAACGGATAAGGAGCATATAGGAGTTTATATATATATTTAGATTGGATGTGCAGTATCAAAAATCTTTGTACGATCGCGATCTAATGAAAGGAGAATGCCAAGGGAAGACGATACGTGACGTCTGGTGTAATAAATCGTTAACCTAACGGACAGAGAAAACAAGGTGGATGCGGAGCGACGAAAGAAAATATTTCGAAATCAAGATTATTTACTTAATCCCGTAAACGTTTGACACTTACCATGTGTTTATTTGAGAACCATCGCAAACGGACGCGATACGAACCACATCCGCGTCTACGAGCCCACACGTAACCAAAAGCAACCGTCGCGCACCGTCGATGAAATTTGCCTTTGTTTCCTCGTATGAATTTCTTCTTCGCGACTCTTACGTCCCGATGGAAAAGCATTGGCTCTGCGAGATGACGTCACGGGTTACACAACTTCAGCGAGTATCGTTTATGACAGATACCCTGACTCGGCGTCACCCTATAGATCAGATAGACCGAAGACCTTTCTTTTGTTTAACCTACGCGATCTCAGCCTGGACTACGAAACTTACGTTACGGCACCGCGCATGCGCGTGCGCGCGCAGCACTAGGACTAACATGGCGGAACCTGAGTTTGTTTGCTACGTTTTTTTATACCCCTATTTATTAAGTCACGGTCCATGCACGCTTGGACTATTAATAAATGTTCAATGATCGATCGATCGCTCGCACGATCCTCTTTATTGTTTTATTTGTGATATATATGTGTGCCGTGAGTTATACGTGCCGTGCGGTTTTGCGTAGGTTTATTTCACGGTAGGCAGGTATGCTGTTCGAGGTGTAAATAATTTAATGGCGATCGTAAGGGTTCTAAACGCGACTTTATTTCACTGTCTCGTCTACTACTACGGGCCGTGAAAATCACGTGCGATTGTGTTGGGGGGGGAGGTTTTTATCACTTGGCATTATCATTTTTCGTCCGTGACGTATGGCAACGATTACACGTAGTTGAAATTATCGATATCGCGAATAACTTTGGAATTATCGCGTGTGCGCTCGATAACGATTATCGTACCGTGTGTATGCATTGTCTTCCATTATTTACTAACAATGCACGATGGTCAATGTGACGGATGGGGCAAGTGCATTTGGATTTTATTTAGGAATTTCTTTTATTTCTTTATTACTCGTATGACATTTTCTCGATACAGTTTACTTTTAGACAGTCTTCGACGTGGAACGTGAACGTGAGTCAGGGTCCATGTTCTGAATGTTTGGATGACTCTTGGACTCTTGCTCTGACGCGCTTCGTAACGCCAGTCGATTGCTTTGCTGAAATTTGTTTATTTGGGTAAATTCCCTTTGAAATTTTTGTTTATCTTAGTTTTTGTAATTTTGGAAATTTTCGGGTGACTCAATTATCGCTGGATTTGAGGCTGGATGAGAAACAAGTCCGCGAAGGCGTGTCTCCGTTGGCTGGATGGCTGAAATTTTAAATAACGATTTTTAATAGCCATAATGACGTAAATGGAATCTTGTAAGAATTACGTAACACGGAATGAGGAGATCAATAATATACCAAAGTGGGATGAATTTGAAGAATTATTAATAAAAATTAAAATGATCGTCGAATGACAAAAAATTTTTTCAAGCTTCACTATATATGCTCCGCCCTGGATAAAACCGGATTCAATGATTCTCAACCTGAACGCGTCTTGTACCTGTTGTATGAAGGAGTGCAGGGAAGAAAATAAAATTGAAAAAAAAAATATAATTTTTTTTGTAATTTGAAAATTCCCGCCATTCTCGGTAAGTTTAACGACTCGTTACGTTAATTAATTTTTCATGTCCGTCGCAGCAAGATAAGGCTGAAGAGAGGAGCGTGATAAATGAAAAATCAAGGGAACTGAAAGGATGCTTCAAAATGGCGGCATCGCGGTGGGAGTGAATGGTTCGCTCAGGAAGAATCAGCCACAACCTACCGAACGCTCCGCCTTCGTCCAAACCTTAAAGTAACGAGGCAGAACGAGCGTGCTTGAATTAGCCGCTTCCCCTGTCGGTATGAACCGGGCTTAAGGGTCGGAAAGGGGTGCTCAACTGGGATATTAAAAAAGAGAGAGGAACCATTCGAGAGAAAGTGATACTTTTTTCAACCTGACGTCATTCACGACCACATCGAACGAAGAAGTCGCAATGGCGTGTTGACCATTCCATTCGTATCTCCGTAGGTAGCAGCTGACTTGGAATTCGTCTGTCAAAATATTTTAGCTCCGGTGTTTTAGTCTGCCGCTTATCTCCACGCCGTGAATTATGCTCGTTTCGCTGCTAGCCTCAGACACCACTCAAAAGAAGACAGTAGCATAGTTTAGAGTAGTAAAATGAAAAAATACGCCATTTTTTTTTTTTCAAGATACAAGGATCACTCGACGAGAGAGTAAATGGAATTTTGTAAAATTCCATAAAATTTTTATTCAATGTCTTTGCACCTGTTTTATACAATTTTTTTCAAGTATTTTTTTTACGCGGGAAATTATCCAATTTTAAATATTCATTGTCACGTTTTTGTAGGTTTTCGAAAAAAATTATTCTGCCCTCTTAATGGCGCACGTGGATAGCAAAAGTAACGGTAAGAGCTGATCTGAAAAAAAATTGTTCGATTACATTTTTCCAATAAAATTCTGCACGGCATCCTAATCTCGTATTTACAATTTTCCAAGTCCAATCATTGCTCCACGTAACACGTAATAGGTACACGTGTCAAACTTGTATGTAGCAGTAATTATTACTGCTTTAACGTTTCATGGAATGCCGTACAGCTAAGAATTGCATAAACGTTTTTCAAGCCTCGCGACCGTACAGAGCGGAACAATAAATCAGCATAATACAGAAAACTCAGGGTCTCGTTGACACGTATTTTTTTTTTTTTTAATAACAAAAATGTCATCCATAATAAAAATTGAAAATTGCGACCTCAGCCGTTAAGTAAATTATAATGCAAACGTCGAATATTTAGCTCAAGGAATCGATCCGGGCAAGTTTCCATATGTATATTTGTCGTTACATAACGTACCTTGGTGCAGCCACGTTGTGTATCCCAGTTAAATATAAAAGGAGCTTAGCCCACGCGATTTACCCACAGAAATTTACAGTCAATATTTTATAGCACCTGTCATCGCGATCGACCTATTAAATCTATTCCAGTCTCGCGTGTCTAGTACCACGTCCCTGATATTGTCCTAGGCAAACCATGCGTTACCTTTATTGTACCTGGAAAACTCGCATTCAAATTTATAGCCAAGATCCCGGAAACACTTTTGCTCAACCGCTCGATCTTTTAGGTTAGAGAGGATTACAGTCGGTGTACATAGGTACTGCTGGTACTAAGCTAGGCTTCCTGGTGAAATGTTTGTCTGTCCGTCGTCCTGGCAAACCGTGAAAAATAACAAACACAGTCCCGGATCGTGCCTTAAGTACTACTCGAGGAAAAGTGCCACGGAGCTTTATAGGTTAAACGTGCGCGCGCAGGTCGGCCATGTTGCTTTACTGATGTCCGTCTGACAGGTTTGTCTGCTCTTTACGTTTTGAATATTACATTTTAATGTTACAGAGTTTCAAGGTATTTTTGCGAACGTGATGACGTTATGCTTGTTACGTTCGTGTGTCGTTCAGGTCATTTAGGTTATTTAGAATAGAAAAATACGTAACTTGGGGAAACTTTTAGTTGGGTAACCGTTAATTAATCGTGGCTGCGCGCGCATGTTGGTTTACTTTTCTCAAGCAATTAGCTGCTTTTTAATTGTCAAATTATTAATTACGCTCGTAGCTTTAAACTGCTGTGTAGATAAGTGTTATTTTTTAACCTTGCTTAAAGTGACTTCTTACGTTTAAATAAGTTAGGCTCCCTTTTTCGTTATGAATTTCAAGTCTAACCTGTTTTTAGTGACATTTCTAAAGTTCTTAATTTTTATTATGAAAAAACCTTGCTTTCTTGCTGTGTACGTAGCTTTACTATTTTTCTTTTTTTTTTTTTCCTAACAATATTCCCTACCGTTCTTCCACGTGCAAAACACTCAGTTCCGTTAGGCCTAGCAGTACTATAGTCCACACCGTGTATTCTAACGGGTGTAAAAAATATTCTATCCCAATGTCCATTTTTGTTTAGTTCAACGCAATTAGCTAACTTTTGTAAATTACCTGATTTTTTGAAAAAGTTGTTAATCGTAAAAAAAAATGGAGGCAAGGTACACTATTTAACGAAATCTCAATTAACCCACGTTTTTACGTATATCACTTCACGTTTTGTCAAGCGTTAATTAAAATCAACAGCGGGGTCGAATATACGCGTTTACATCAACGTCCAGCGTTCACCGGGCTACGGAATCGGTCTTCCTCGTAACTTCCGCTTCCGGTTAGAAAAGTTTTCGCGACTCACGTAAAACTGCTTTTCACGCTGGCCAATCGTGTACTGAGCCGGAGGCAGCTCTCGCGGCGACTGATTTCATGAAATACCCAGTGATAATGCACCAACACTGCTGGCTACCGATATCTGGCACATGCATGAGTTCTATCTTGCAGCGTGCATTGGAAAATGGCGGTACTTTCATACCGGTAGCAGCGATACGAACTTATCTTATTTTCGAATGCATTAATATCCTCGTTTTGAAAAATTGGTCTTACGAAATTATTTTGGATTTTGAAAAAAAAAAAAAAAAAAAAAAAAAAAAAAAAAAAAAAAAAAAAAAAAAAAAAAAAAAAAAAAAAAAAAAATTTTATATTCCATTCCCATTGCCCATACTTCAATGTATTGGAACTGGCAAAGAAATACTTATGGACGTAGCTCACGTGTCACTTTACGACGTCACTTAACGAAACGTTCGTACGGATGCCTTAAGGTGCTATCATACGTGATAAAGAGAGCTTCTGTTACACGATATTTTCATACGTGTATTATTCGTATACGACATTTATCGCTGTAAGTAATATGGCTTGGGCGAATAGGAGCCTGGCGAATTGGGTTGGGTTGAATGGTTATGAAGAATTACATTGGATTGTTATTCGAAGAATTAGACGTCATTTTTTTTTTCAAATTTTTTTTTTTCAAAATTTTGTTTTCTCACATCATCGTACACGCGCTCGTTTTCTTTTCGTACGTGCGAAATCGTATAATGAAAAAAAATTTTTTTTCCAAATTCGCTTTTTTTAGGAGAAGGGGAAATTTTCAACAATTTGAGAACCCCTGCGTGCAACTAGTTCAGATAAGGTATCGGAGCCCAGCATACAGCGATAGCGCTTCGCAACGCATTTACTAGCAAATGGCTAACAGAACGAACTATTCCAGTCTACGTTACGCTACCGGACGACCACTAAAGCCACGTAGTTGTTGGTGTGATTAGATTACAAATTATTCCTTCGCGTGGAGTCGTTATCACTGACGCGTCGGTTATTTGTTATTTTTATTTTTTACAAAAATCGAACGCGTCAATAAACCGCGTCTTTGAGGAAAAAAAAAAAAAAAAAAAAAAAAAAAAAAAAAAAAAAAAAAAAAAAAAAAAAAAAAAAAAAAAAAAAAAATTAAAACTAGGTCTCGAAAATTGCATTCAAAAATGGTATATACGTATCAACATTTTTTTTTGGAAAATTTCAAATTTTAACCCGCGTCCTACGGAATTCAATATATGCCACAATCTCAAAGAGCAATGGTCCAGCTATAGCGTCCCCATAAAGTACTACAGTTAATACCCGACTGATAGGGTAATCTCTCAGTGGTAGAGATTAGCCAAGGACGCTGAGATAAACCTCAGCCATTGTTACAGAGACCTTCTCTTACTTGTTACCTCACGAGCGTAAGTCCATGATTTTTAGTGCGCGGTTGACAGTGACGTCACGAAATACCACAGGTTAATCAAGAGGACTAGATAGGATCACGTATATGGGAAATTGTCATAGGTGCAACTTTTGAATTTCCCGCCGTTATTCCATCTGGCCCATATTTGACGTGCATACACGAGTGGCACGTAATGGCCTATCTTTTTATTCTGAGAATCGGGGTGGTGACGAATTTTTTCATTTTTTTTCCCCTCTACATACCTACCACACCTGGAGGGTGGCATAAGGGTGGTTTCGTGTCTTCGTAAACTCTCGTTCCTTTTTTTCCCTTTATTTTCGGCGTTTACGCGTGACAGCTGAACAACCCATGTCCCGGCACGTTGCCGGGCCCTGGCAGTGATAAGACGGTAAAAAAAAAGAAAGGCAGTTAGTTTTCCAGTTTAGGTGAAGCGGAAACGGCGACTGGGTTTTAACGTGGTGGTGGTTGGCACGCCTGACTTCGACAAGTACGCACTCTATGTGACCGCTGTACTTTTTTTATATGCGGGTGCTATCTTCTGCCATGGACGAGGAATACCGGTGGGCTCTATACGTTTATTATGGCTGGTTCATATGTAAATTGTCATGGGTAAAAAAAAGGAATCGTGGAAATTTGTTTTTTTTTTTAGGTAGGTTGAACCGTCGAGTTATCGTCGGTTTAAAACTTTTCAATTGACCATGTTGGCCACCTTGCCTCGTGTAGTCATCCCTTAGGAATAAAAAGATCCGCCCTGAAAAACGCCCCCTTAGTCGTTTTCTCTTATCTGCCTGTACCAGACGCGGACTGTCAAAACATAATACATATTGGTTGGCTGCACTGCGTACGACCACTTGTTTCGGCTATTTCCAGTGACTGCTGTTTTATGTTGTTTTTATTCTTTCTTTTTCTTCCGTTGCGAATATACCCGGGGACATGGTTTTTCGTATGACAATGCTCACTGTGAGAACCACTGTTCTGCCCTGGGGTATTATGGGGGGCTTTAAAAGGAAACCGTAGGACGGCCAAGAACACTGGAGGTATTATAACAAACTGCTGCGCGATATTTTATGAGTTCCATAAGGAAATGTCGTGAGGCTGATTGTTCCGTGTGTACCGACGTTAAGGCGATCGACGTAACGCATGCGCGCGCAGGTGGCCGTTAGACTGGATTTGGAGGTTGGTAAGGTGTTTTGGAAAAATTGTACCAAATTTTGGTGGAAGGTTCGAAGGACGATTTTGAAAAAAAAAAATTTTTTTTGGAAAGTAAAAATTTTTATTTGAATTTTTTATCGATACGCACAGGTACGCGCGATCGGATGCTTTTATGCATATGCACGTATTTTATACGGCTGTCGAGCGTACGTGATTCTGTGAGCTGAGGCCATCTGTACTTTATGCGTGGAACTGTAATCGTGCTGTTTTTTTTTTTTCTTTATTCGATATTTAGTATCTGTGTACGACCGATTGAAAAATTCGCGTCGCTACGTATTGTGGATTCTTGCGGTTGATAACGAATGCGCGACGGATCCTCTTTGAGAATTTAATTATTCTCACTGGTAGTACTGTCGTGGGTATTTCTTTTCCCCCCCGTTTATATAACTATTATTCGGGTCTTTGAGGGAAAACTTTTTTTTACTTTGCTCTCCGGTATTGCAACCGGGTCGTAAATTTATAAGGACCGTGCAACCAAAGCACCCGCCGTAAAATAATAACGAGGCAAATATTGACCATCGTCTTTTCCCAGGCTTCGCTTTCGTTTCTACGTCCGAATATCTGTGAAAAGAAGGATTCTCGCACTCTTCGCACCTTACGGCCCCACTAAGCTCGGGGATTTCCGCAGTGCGTCGCACCATTATCCGTCCATCCGAATCCATCCGCCATGTTGGTTTTCCTACGGCAATTAAATAATCCTGGGATTTCTCAAAATATGCCAAATTCACGATTAACGTCTTACTTCCATTGGTTCGCCTGAATTCGGAATTTTGGAAATTTTGCAAAATTTAAAATTTAAAAATAAAATTAGTTTGGCTGAATTCGGAATTTTGCAAATTTTCCAAAAATTTACTTAACTCGTTCGTCAGAGTGAAAAGCACGTGTCGCACGGATAAAATCGCATAAAGATTAGACTTTTTACCCTAAACCGGAAGTAATCAATTATCATGAGAAAAAAAAAATAAAAATATTTTAGTTAATTAATTAATAACATTTTTCTTGGTTTCGTCTTTTTTTTTTCTCTTCATCCGAAACAACACGTGTTTCCAAGGAGCGAATCATGGGTTTGATAACAAATAATAATAAGAATTACTATCCGGCCCAGGACATGGGCAATGGACGGTCATGCTGGTATAGCTAGGGGGCAGATCGCGGGAGGTTCTCTCTCTTTTTTCTTTTTTTTTTCTTTCTTTCTTTTACTAACGTCGATTTTGTTATCGCGCCTGGCCAGGAGTCCGGCAACAAGACCGGATGTCCGCCCGCGCAGGATGTGACGTCAGTACTTCGGAACACCCAACCAACGGCATCGTCGCCCTGCGCAACAGCGCAAACATTCCGACGTCTTGGCGTCGCCTGTATATACGCGTGTACGTTTCCTCCAGGTACACGTGCCTCCCTTTTCCCTTGGGCGAGTCCCAAAATATCTGTCAATCTGTGGGACGTATTGGGTCCGTTTGAAAAAAATAATTTTTCTACGTTCAAAAATCACTGGGGGTTGTCCTTTCCAAAATTGAGATCAGGCTGGTTAATATATGTATATATAAAATTTGCTTGGGTCACCCTTTATAAAATTTCTAATGACTTTTTATTATTTATCGGCATCAAAAGGCCACGTGATTAATTGATTCCTATGATTTTGCACTTATGAAGTAATTGATTGATTTGCAATTTTTTGGAAAATTTTTTAAAATTATACACCATTTCTCTACCGTACCAGTGTTTGTTATGACTTTTAAGGATCTTAACGGGTATAGGGTGTCATTTGTTTACTTTAACGGGTATTCTGGATTTTGACCCAATTTTCTTGTCTGCTCAGCCGACCGTAGCTCTTTGCTTTTTGGAATCGCGCTCGAAAGCCGCAAAAACAATATGGACGCGTCAAGTGGTTTTGACTTTGTTAATCCGTGCGAAAAGTCAAAAATCACTTCTCCTCGTGCTTTACCACAAGCAAACCTACGAAAATGTACCTTTAGCGTGAATTGGGTCGGTTAGGAAAAATTTTGAAAATTTTTCACGCAACCCAAAAAAAAAAATTTTTTTCCAAATTACCAAATCGCTCCTGCACGCGGTTACGGGGTCGGAATATTCATAAATCTTGAAGCCAATTATAGCCGCAGTCGGTTAACATCCCCATATATTATTATTATATACGAAGCGACAAAAACGTTTAGTGACATAAAATAATATCTGACCGAACTAATAAGGGTTTTCTCTTCCAGCTGCGAGTCTTACAGTCTGAAAACTTTCTTGGGCCTAATATCCCATTACGAGGTATACCGCGTACCGCTTACGACCTATGACCCCAAACCGACTGATTTACTGTTCCCCTTTCACCCCCTTCCCCTCACCCGCCCCTCTTGCGGGACGTCAGGACCCTTTTTTCTACGACGCCTTCTATACCAAGCCCGAGCTGGTGGGGGTACCCGCCCCTTGAATCCTTTTCGACCATTTATCCCAAATGAAGTCATGCACGATTTACAAAACTATCGATTACGTGAAAATCGAATAGTTCTCGATTTACACGAAAATGACCTTTTTTTTAGGGGATCATTTTTTTTTTTTTTCTTTCGTTACTCATTAACCCCGTCCAAGCCACCCTTTGGTGGTGTCCCTCGAAGCGTTATCATTATGATTATCGAGACTGCAAAAGTTGGCATGACCCGAGGGAAATTTTTGAAAAATTCGAGAAAAAACGTCACGTTTTTTTCTCTCTTTATTTTGGGTGGCGCTTAAATTGTCAGAAAAAAAAAATTTTTTTGAGCGCCGAATTTTCCAACCCTCCAGTGTCCTGCTGAGAATCATTCGAGAAACTACACCTCTCCTATTACGCCACGCTGTCTGCGTTACGTTGTTCGCGACTCGAAGCGGCTGAAAACTGTCAAACAGAGAAACTACGACCTGTTGAAGAGGATAAGGGCTGCGCAGGGTCCATGTCCTGGAGAGGAGCCATAAGAAAGGCGATCCTGTCTAAAGTGGGACTGAAGTGAAAAAAGGGTGGGGGGGGGGGAGGGGGGGGAAAAAAAAAAAATTTGGAAAACC
>NW_014332892.1:2671787-2690376 GCF_000341935.2 Cephus cinctus
GGGAAGCGGAGGAAAACAAAAAAATTTGGAAAACCCACAGAGATTTTGCCGCGAAATATCCTCCCTCCTCCTTTTCACCCTGCGAGGGGAGAGACGTGGGTAAATAGAAAAAAAAAAAAAAGAAACAGCGAACGATCAAAAAGACCGCGTGTTCATCCATCCCTTTTCCCTTTTTTTTCTTCTTCAGTCGTCTTTCGTCACGAAAGTAAAAGGAAGGCGAAGGCGAGAGATGGCAAACAAACGGGAAATTCAAAAACGTCCACGAGCCAAGGGAAATGGCAAATATAATATAAGGCTACTCCCCCCTCCCTCTCCCCTGAAAAGGTCCTACGGTCCGTTTCCGGTGCAATGGTTTATGGGGATATACTTGTCTTCTTTTTTTTTCCCCTTTTTCTCTCATTTTTTTTTTTTAGTCAACCATTGTCTCTGCACTCGCGCTTCTAACCCCCTAAGCAGCCCTACTACTTTATTCGGTATTTCAAATTTACTCCCCTATGAGAATGTCACGGGTCCCCGCGACGTGTGAACCATATAAAAGAAAATTTTTTTTTCGTATGCTCTTGCGTCTTCATGTTGGTAAACAGTAAAAAAAAAATTTAGGCGAAAGAGAAATTTTTTTTTTTTTAAATGTTCCACCATTCAACGACGACCTGACTCGAGTGGATTTTCAAAATTATTTTTCAAGTGCCACCTAATCAATGAGACTTATTGTACTTGTATATTGGGATGAGTATTTTTTTCTTATACGAGGTGTTTACGACTAGTGATATTTTTTTTTTTATGTCGATCAGAAAAGAATCATTGTTCGATATTCGTATAGGGAATTTTTTTTTTTGAATCAACGCCACTCCGACCATCTAGTTTCCAAGGGTAGTTTAACGAGTCGGTAGGGTTAGTGGTTTGTTTATAGTAATTTGAAGGCATTGAAAAAAATTAAAAAAGGGAACACGAAAATGATGGGGGAGTCACGGTGATAAATTGGGTGGAGGGGCGGGGGGGTTAGTGACCCTTCGTTCAGACTCCGAAATCTACCAGAGTCAAAACGTATACACTTTGATCCTATCCTTTTTCTCTCTTGCTCTCCCTTTAAGCCACTAGCCTCTTATTTTCGAACCATAAACCAATCGCCTCGAAGTATCCGACGATCGAAATATCGTTTGTTTTATCTGAGATCGTTTATTTCGATGTCTTTCACTAGATTTAACGATCCGTACGGTTCCGGCTATTATTACCAAGTAGCTCTTTAATATTGGAAATCGTCTAGACGTCCACTTGACTTATTCGGACTCAACGGTCACTTTTAAAAAATATTTATTAAGCTTTACGTAGGCGCAGTCGGTAAAGTAGCGAGGGTCAGAAGAGAATAATTTGGTATGTATTTTAAGGTATTACGAAAAAATATTCTACCCAACCTAACCTAACCTCATTGCTAATTATGACATATGGTCGTGATTACGCGGTCTGACGTTCTACAAGAAACGTCAGAATATTTCAAAGAACGGAAGACGAGACTTTTATCCACGACGTAACCAGTCGGCTCTTGGCGAAGAGCCAGTTGAAGGGTCACAGCCGTAAAGGTCATAGGTTAGATCCTCGTAGATCGAGTTGTAGGGTACAAGGACATTTTTTCGAAAACTCGATCATTCTTATCATACGTTCTTATCATTCGCTCTTACACATTCACCTATTAAAATGCTCGGCGTGAATATACGTGACAGGCAGTAAAAAATTATTTGAAATCTTCGTTATGCTTTTTTTTTTTCCAAAAAAAAAACCTATTTTACCTACACCGTAGACTTTATGGCGATCCTTATCTCCGTGGTAATATCCTTGTCGTCTAATCTAAGTAACCAGCGAAAGGACTCGGGACGTAAATTCGTCCGTCTCAGGGAAAGTGCCTTCTTAACTTGAAGCACCCTGTTAGGTATAAAATTTTGGTTAAAAAAATGTCCGAATGAATTTCCTGAATTTTCGATTTTAACCTGACCTCCCGAACCGTCATGTCACTATGTTCTATACTGACCGATCTTAAATCGCTCTTTGTAATGTGTTATAAAAATAAAATAAAACAGCATCCTCTATGAGGAAGCAAACGACATATAAAACCTAGTTCACATGTGGTTAAAAGGTATAGTGGCAAATAGTAACTACACGGTACTAAATATCTTTTTACGATCACAGCTCGTTTCAATGCAGCACGATATACGCCACCTGGATTGTATTCAGAAAAACAAGGCCGCCGCAACAGATTTAACTAATCATTTAATTAAATCCACGCACAGTGTTATTAAACGCAAGAGTTATTACGAGAGTAGCTTGAGAATTGTAATAAACGTATGGAAAAAGAAAAAAAAAAAGTAAATTTATTATATAAAAAAGTAATTATGATATACATTGGAAAAAAAAAAATTATATATTCAAATGTCATATATTACTAGATATCTGATATAATATTCGTTATACATATATTTATCTGCATGACTCTTAAGCCATGATCAGTCAAGTGTAAATCGCCGGAGGGGAATAAAAGACAGTTCAAAGTTCGCGCCGGGTCAACGTTGCCAAGCAATACATGTTTCATCGTTTCATCCTTCTGATTCCTCCGACGACTAAAATCGCTTGGCGTCACAAAATTTCCACTGGTCGTTCGTTTCCCTCGGTGCTCCGTTCCTTTGTTCTTTCCTCGGACGAGAAAGATGTCTGGTAAACATTGCACGGAAAATGAGAAAAAAATTAAGAACGAGTAAAATTGCCATTTCTAGTATTAAAATAGACAAGGGGTAATGCCCCATTGGTATCTGTAAAAGAAAACATTTATTTCGTCCCTTAACCTCGTTGAATCTTCTTACAGACGGAGATAGAAGATAATGACGTAACTTATTCCCAACGTATTTTCAGCGTAGGACGACAAGTGGTAAAGTTCAACATTTTAAGAGCGTCGTGACGTAAGCATAACTGATCCGTAACTGCAAGCTCGAGAATTCAAAAAGGAAAAAAAAAGAATAGATGGAATTGATAAAATTAAATATTACGGAATCACGGATCGAATTTATTTTTTTAATTTCATTTAATTCTCTCAGCAATTCCTCCTGCCCGTTAGGGAATTCGCACGCGTCGTCGTGCCTCTGCTTCGATACGTAGAAATAAGTCTGTTTTATGTACTCGCTATGGGACGCAAAGAGGAATGCGTTATCTTATAAAGCTGGAACAAGATCGTGACGTTACACGAGCCAAAGGCCTAAAGAGACTGGAATGTGGTAGGAATTACATGAAATTCATTCGTTATAAACGTATCTGAAAGAATTGACAATTAATTCCCTAGACGAAAGAGTTTTTTCTTACAACCCAATAGGCAAACGAGAGATTCATCTAAGGAAGCTAAAAATTAACTATGACGTATAAAAGATAACCTCAATCTCGCGGATACGTGCAGTTATCATAGATTTGACGTATTAACGTCTTTATATGCATCCACAATGTATATCGTGTGTATATTATTATCGTGGTCGCGTGCCGTCTCGTTATCACCTTATCGCTATTATCACGACTATCGGCCACCTAGTAACCCGCGAGATTTACACCATACAAAATTTTACCTCTGCAATACCATTTTTTCCTTAACTCCTCTGCCCAACGCGCGAAGTCGTCCGATTTTATTTTACGTTTCAAGGGTATTCAGTTTTAACGTCTCAGACGCTACCCGCACTAATCCCGGATTAAAGTTTTCCTTGCTCAAGGTTACCGGCGTGGCGGGGCGGGGCGGGGGGGCAGGCAGGCCTGCGATACCCAACTGCGACGCGTTCAGTTCTTTCGATTGCCCAACGTGAATTTTTTCTCTCCCTGTCGCCTAGTTATTCTTTTCCTTTACTTCGGGGGTTGCTTTAAGGTTACGTTGGTTTATACGCGCGACTCGTGTTTGCATTAGCTCAGCGACGCTACAGCCAGACGTCGAGATAGTACGAGCTGGTAAACAGATGTAAAGGAGGCTCGAGAGGGTGTTTGCACATTTTACGACGGCACGCAGACTGGCCTCAGTCTAACCTCACTTTTTTTTTTCTTCGCTGGAAACCTAACCTGGAACAATTACACAAAGTAAAAGGTACGACGCTCCATTGTTTAATCGTCTTTGAACCTTCTTTGAAATCAGTACCGAGTAAACGTCGATCGTACAAAAGGTACGACGGTGTCATTATTTAATCGTCGTCCAAGTACAGGGTTGTGGCCTTGTTTTAAATCAGTGTTGGACAATTTTTAAGGTTACTTTTTATTGATCGCATATGTATACGCTAGTAAGAAAATGAAGATCGGGCCGGTGCTTCTCTTTGAAATATTTTCGTCGTACGGTTGTCGTTTAACGTTTAACGGTGAAAACGAGATGACACGGGAGTGGGAAAAATTACTGCAGATTAGCCTATCTTCAAAACGGGATGAATGGACTGCGTGATTGCACTATCACTATTTCTACTCTTAGCTATCATAGCTCGTAGTACGAGCGTTTATACCGCATGCGGCCACCACCGCGATTATGGCTTTCTATCAGCATTTAAGAGTGGCATAGTAGCCTAATCTTGCGATTATAGTGCGTCGAGCAGACACCGTGCCGCTTACGTCTTCTTTCGCTCTCATTGTCTTTTTATCCTTTTATATCTCTCTCTATGCCACTGCCACGGACACTCTCTTTTCTGTATTACTTCTCACTGTACATCTATATACTTGACTCACCGGTCTCTGATCTCTTACTGTACATTGGTATCGACTATATTTTGATCTTACCTCATTCCGTTGTCAGTCACCGTATTCGGTCGCCTGCATGAATCATATGGAAGAAAAAGCGAATTTTCACTGCAGCCAACCTGGCACGCCTTCAGGAAGGGGATTTTAAAATTTTCTGTAACGGAGGACGGATCGATCTCATGTATAAATCTATCGACGCACCAATATGTATAGTGAGTAGCGTAGTTTGAATTTTAATTATTTTTATTTTTTTTTCAAAATAGACCATCTTTATTCAGTCTTTTTTTTACGTAGTACAATGCAATGCAGATATGTATTTTTGGATAGATTTTATTTTATTGCTTTTCAATTTTGCAACATAGCTTTCGGTCCTCACGTGTTTTTGCTAACTAGATCGGCCTCGGGGCTACCTTGACGTTCGTCGTCGTCATCCTCGGCGCACCTGGTACTTTGTCCTCTCTCTCTTTCAGGTCTTATCGGGAATAGGCAGAGCACACCCTTACTCTTGTATATGAGGTTTATTGCCTATTCGTATATAGCAGCTAGCACCTAACCTCTACTGTACGATCTTATACCTTAGACTAACCTTTGCTACAATGGTCGGGCTTGTTTTCCGGCGACTTTTAGCGTAACGACATTATTTCACTTACCTGCCTATACTCTTATACGTTTCGCGTTCTTATCGGACATATTTTCGAAAGGGGTTCTCAATCTACTTTGATATCTGATTTGTCTTCTTTTTTTTTAGTCAATTCTTACTGTACCGCTCGCGTATAAAGAGTTCATTGAAAATCTTTGAAAATCTACCGCATTACGAATATCGATACGTGGCGCATCCACTCGGTTCATTGCGGATGACAGAGACTGTTTTTGTAGTGACTCCAGAAGATAACGGATTCGACCTCTGACCTCGCTATACAAAACCTCTTCCGCTCGTTCCTCTTAAACCACCAATAACGTAGAAGTTCTTGTTAGAAATTTCTTTTATGTAATTTATATATTATATTATTAACCAATTTTTTTTTTTTATATTCACTCGAACAGAACCGGAAGTCAAAATCTGTCAGACTTTCAGCTGTATAGAGTCTACGATTGTTTTGGGCAATTGTTTCGGACATCGAAAGACGAACGTTCTATTTACTTTGATTCTAAAAATTCTTTTTGTCGAAAAAGTTGGGATGACTGCTGATTAGAATGGCAGGTTATGTGGTTAGGTAATAATGAATTTTTCAAAATTGTATTTTATTTTCTTATCAATTACAAGATTTTGATGTTTCTGTCTCTTTTATTTTTCATTTTTTAATAGGCCTCGTGACAACTTTTGAAAATTTGTATATATGATAATTTACATTATTGACAGGTGACGTTATTCTCTTCCTGATGGATTGAAGTAGTGGGTTGGTAATTTTTTTTCATAATGTTGGCAACAGTGTAATTTATCATTACAATTAATCAGTTCCCGAACGGCTTGAATTGTTTTAGGTTAGAATTGCATTGTGGGTACGTGTCGTCGATGACTTATTATACTTTGTTTACCGAGCCAAGAGAAAAATTGGCATAATAAGCTAACTTTACAATTGGCGACTTAATTAACAGTGGATAATCGTGGTTAATTATATACGGTGCAAGGAAAACAATTCTTAATTCATAGTCGCAATATTGCGTGACCTGCGTCGACGCGGTTCAAAGAGGTAGCGAGTGAGACGTTATCGTGCGAGCTTGTCGATGATGAAGCTCGTTTGAAAACAGCGGTTTGCAGCCAGGGAGAACCGAGCGCTGTGTCGAACGTGGAAATTTCTTTTCAGAATATTCCTGAGCGTCGAAAACAAAAATAAGGAGCCAAGAGAAACAGCTTCGTTTATTACGTACCACTGCGCGGACGCTGCCGTCGGAAAAATATGTTTTGTAAGGGCTCGAGACAGCGTGGACGATAAGAGGAACAAAAAAATATGTTTGCACTTTCACTCTCGTGGACTTTAATCGATGATTTATTCGGACATCAAGAACCTTTACCCCGTACTTTACAAATAAATACTCCCTACTATTATGTCTAGACAGCAACTTACGTCGGCTATACCTAACCTAATTTAAAATCGAGCTAGACCGACGCGCCCGGGCTGTCTACGAAACCGTACTACGTTAATCACGACAAGTACCATTATATTGACTGAGTAAAAGATTAAATGACAATTCCTTTTTATAAATGATTTTATAATTTATTTACTTCGTTTTTACAAATTTATATCGAGTCTTCTTCCTTTTTTATTATCTTCACTGTGCATCGTACTGATTTACGTAGTAGCAAGCTTTACATCGTTACTGATTTGAATTACGTAGAAAATTCAAACGCACTTTTGACAGTTGGTTACAATCGATGCGGCTGTTGCGATCTATTGTGGTATTATTCGGCGGAGTGAATTTTTATTTAAAGTAATTATTGTATGATATACAATAATGATAACGCACGATTTTTTATTAACGATACAGTACAGAGTACCTGCTTGTGATTTTTCTTAGAGCCGTACAGACGCCTTGCTAATTGTCAGCAATTTCTTTTAATCGTATGATTAATCGGGGTCGTGGCTTATTGTTGGCATCGACTCGGCAGCATCGGACAACAATTATGCGTATGCTCAGTGATAAGGAATAATCTATTTCAACGGAACTGCACAATTGTTTGGGTTTGCGCGTGCGCGAACAGAGACGAACGTAAGGAATCGACGTAGAAACGTTTTATGTACGAATTGTGTGACAAGATCGAAGAAGAGAGTTGAGGTTGTCTGGAAGTTATTAAAAAAATATGTTTTTTTATTGAATTCACAATTATACCGTAGAGAGGGGGGTACTGATAATTTAATGAGCCTGACCTCTCCAATTCGATTAGGTAACGTCAATAAGGTCAGCTGAATGTTAAATCCTTGATAAATACATTGTCACTATCGTTTCTTAACAACGTGCCTAACATTTTGTCAATGGCACGCGAACAATTACTTTCATTATAAATAATATTCTATCGACATGTATACCGAAAAAAAAAGGTAACCAAGTCAGGAAATCGATAATAAATCATTTATTATACATTTAACGTTATATTTTTATTGAAATCAAATAATCATTTCCAGCAATTGTAAAATGACGATTCAAGCTTGGAACCGATCAGTCATCGTAAGTCGACCAGTCAGTGGTTCATGGGTTTGAGAAAGTTTATTGACTTCGGTGGTACTCGATCTACTACGTGATACAATTGTGATATTAAAAAATTTTTTTTTTGAATAAAAACGAACTAACCGTTTAAATAGAAAAATCTTGAATAAACTTGAAATCCGATAATCAGTGGTCTTGATGACAGTTGACCCACGACACTCGATGATTATAAATAATATTTTTATCTTGCCGAGGGGAGCAACTTGCGAACCGATTCTCAGTGTATACTTTCTTTTTTTTTCTTTTCACTTATTTTCTCTCCTTTCTTCGTCACGCACTCGGACAATCATCTCCTCGCCTCTCTTACTTCTGGTCCCACGGGTACATTGTGTGTGCCGGCAGAGTCCATCTGCGTGCGTATGCGCCACCAGTAGGAGATAAGGGCCTGTGGCTATTTTCGTAACGTACTGGCTAGCAACAGCTCTCAAGGGGGTAGCCATTAATGGCTAAATTAAATGAATTTAATGAAATTTAGTGTATAAGAATTTTGTAGGTTAGGAGAATCAAGACAGACAACAATATTGTCCTCCAAGTTGATCTCGATGTGGAAATCGATCGGATTGGGACGATGTAATTTATCGTCGGGTCCTAACGTGTAATATTTCTTTTTTTTAGTACTGGAGTACGTTGAGAATTCGCCCGAACCAACGTCCCAGGTTCTGGCCGAGTGCAGGGACGACGCTACGGGCTTGGATGTCACTAGGAGAACGATCAAAGTCGAGAGGGACCAGGATCAGGGAGTTGAGGAGAGACAGCAACATCAACAACAGCAGTTGAACTACGCCGGCGCGGATGAAGGCGGGAATGGCGTGGGCGTGCTGGAGGCGGGTCAACCGGAAATGGAAAATGGCGCCCTGGTGGAGTCGACCGGAGCTGAGACCGTGGCAATTCCCGTTAGGACTGAGCACGAGGAGGACGCCAGTGCCACCTATACTCTTCATCAGCTCGGATACCATTCCGGTCACATAATTCATGAGAGGTATAGGCTTTTCGTGCTTGTAAAATATGACACTGCAAGTTCATTCGTGATGAACGGTGAATTTTATAAAATCATATAACCCCCTGACCTTGAAAAAAAAGTTTCATATATATAGAAAAGTAGCGTTGAATTTAAGGGGTAAGAAAAAAATTTTGATTTTTTCTCAAATCTTTATTCTTTTAAGGACCTACGTTTCTGAAGAATCTTGCCAATACACTGAAAGTGATCTTCGGGAAGATCAGCGACATCAACATCACTCCCACCACCATCATCATCACGATCATCAGCATCACCATCAGCAGGCTCAGTACGGTCAGCTTGGGGCGGGAGAGGTCCCGGTTCCCGAAGGAGGGGATAGCCGCCACCCGACGGAGGCCTCTGTCCCGCCAGAGGGAAACCGTAGCACCAGTCACATGCCTCACTCGACGATGCATCGGTACGGAACAGAGACGCTCTCCCCGACGGATCATCAGCAGCACCACCTGTCGGATCCTCATACTCTGAGTGTTCATCGTCACCTGGAGGAGCACCATCATCATCACCACCATCACCAGGAGACGGACGAGGACGTGGAACGCGTGAACAGTATAACGGCTGCTATGAGGGGCGCACGAGGTGACTTCACCCTGGGAGCTGTGCTCTTTCCGAATCTGACGGGCAGCGGCGGAGCCGGTACCCAGTCTGGGAACGGTAGTGGGGGCAATCCTCATCATCACCTGGAGGACGTACTCCCGGAGGATCCGTATCTTCAGCACCAGATTCGCGCCGGTGGTGGCTCTGCCTCGGCCGGTGGGGTCTCGCCACCGGTTCGCACTGGCAGTTCACCAGGTAGCAGTAGGAGTCCTCACGATGATCAGGACATGTCATCGCCCCATAGGCACCCTGGACAAAATGACGGCGGGTACAGTCCTACCGATCAGGGAAGACTTCAGAGCTTCACTCATCTCACGGCGATGCAACCTCCTCCGTCGGTTCAGACCAATCACAATCTTCAGGACGCCGACAGGGTCTCCGATCAGTTGTACATGGAGAGTATTTACAATCATCATCCTGGTGGGACGCCGCATCATCATCAGGATCACGAGCAGGCTACTTCTACACCCTATTCGCCTACCGGACCACTCTCCAGGTTAGTGGACTGTATCGTACGGTGGATTTCTGTGGGGGGGTCACGGGGGTGTATCCTTCGACCTTTGGCTAGGGTCACGGCAACGGTTTCTCAACAGTGAGGTGTTCTTATCGTGTACTTGATCTGCGGTGTGGCTCTGATTACGTGACGGGTTGATTACGAATTAGGTATTTACCCACTGCATCCCTGTACCTGTAAGTCAAAGAATTTGGGAATTTTTTATTTATGTCGCGACGTACACGTGCACTTTTTTTTTTCATAATTGACCAAAACTTTTAAGTGGACTGTGTCCTATTTTTTATTTTTTTCGAAAATTTTTGTTTTTTTTTATTTACTTCAGGGTGGTCCAAATTTTGGTTTATTTTTATATTTTGTTTTGAGGGTTGCTTATTTTTTTGTTTTAACATTAGTCTGTCCGTCGCGATTCGGCGTGTGTCTTTCTTTCGTTTTATTACGGATTATTTTTTTTTTTTCAAAATGGCCAAAAGCTCGCAATACTGTGCCGACACACGCACAATAGCGAAAAGGAACACGTCACGTCGTTGCTGCGCAAAAATATTTGCTTATAAGCTTAAGGACCAGGTCCTGTGTGTCTAGGCGATACACTAAACCAAACCGATGATGGAAATGATGCCCACTTGGAAGACCTATACTAACATTTTGTGAAAGAGGACAGTGTTTCGTGTTTGTTGATTCCCATGGGTAGCGCGCGCGCGCGCGCGCGCCGCCCATCAAAATTAGGCAAACTCCGCAAGTTCGTAGAGTCCATGGAAAGGAAAGAAAAAAGTGGAAACAAAATACCCGTCATCCCCCAGTCGATAAAATTATGCCCACGGGGATACCCTGAGAGAGAAAAAAGAACTATTAGACAGCCTTATAATTCTTATCGTATATCCACGGACGTTTATCCGATGTACTACTGTGCCGATAACCATAATAATCATAAACGAGTCGCAATCCATTTGTTCAAGGCAAATATTAATGAACGAGGAGAAAAAAAAAGTGACGCTTTAATACCAACTTTAACGTGTCACAATTCCAGCCATTGCGCAACTGTCACTATATCGACAGAATTGCCCTCATTTTCAATGCTTGAGCATTTATTTATTCTTAATTTGCCTAGTAGCCTCTTATTTTTTTAATGGTCTAAATAAATCAAGGTTCAATCGTCAGTCGTACCAAATGTATACAGACTATATAGGGTGATTCAGGAATATTGCACCAGGGTAGTTTTACCATAGAACTCAAATACAGTACAGTCTATTTCAATTGGTCCGATTGTTTGAAAAATCCCTAAAGAATTTGAATTTAGTCTGAATTTTTTTTTTTATTATACAAGGATGATTCGTTACGATTGTCATTTGAAGAAAAATGTGAAAAATTTCTATAGACTGTCTTTGGTATGTTTCATTATTGCAAAGTGAATTTACGTAGTTTGATGACAGAGGTTGTATTTTTTTTATATTATCCATATTATATATCTATATAGATATTCATGGCCACGTGGAATAAATGCTTGCGCAATATATATATATATATATACGCGGCACGTGCACTCGGAGACTTTTGGCTGTTTATTATTATTTCTTATTTTTGTTTACAAAGACGAAACGAAACAACAGGGTCGATGAGCTCCTGCAGTTGTTCGGCCGAGCGAGAGACGGGAAAAAAAAGTTCCCCTCGATTCCTCATAATCATCAGAGTCAAACGCAGAAGTACAACAGAGAATCCATAATTGGTTGCTTCACCTCAAAGGCACTTGGCGACATTAATTGCTTCAGACACTCATAATCATTACTAACCTCAACGGTCATTGATCCCCAGTGCAAAAGTCCCTAGGGCATTATCACAATGAATCTGCCTTTTTAAAATACCACCATGCTACGCCAATGAAAATTGTACTGTACAAAGCAGTATTTAAAAAAAGTAGAAAAAGAATCTGTATAAATTTCCCTCTTCGTTGTACAAATGAAAGAAATAGTCTCGTTGCGTCAGTCTCAATCTATAAAATATTCCCTTACGTTTATTCTCGGAATATTTAGAGTGGCTGAAAAAAATAGGTTTTAAGATGAAAAAAAAAGCGATGTCTAGGTCAATGAATCAGTATCCACATCTACACTGTTGGGTCTGCAAGAAGTGGCCGGCCCAGCCGTAAAGTCGAGTCGCCCGGGTGGTCGTTGAGAGTTTCAGTGGTAAAATGGGTCCCCGTGTAAAGGAGCCTAGTATAAGGCTTCGGAGCAAGAAAGTGGGAGAGCTGGAGGTGACATGGAGGTGGTTAGGAGACTCGTTCGTACGTTCGACGGTTTGGCTCGGATACGAGGGAGGGAGGGATAAACCCTGGCTGGCCACCTTCGAGGGCCCAGCACGTCTGCCGCCGCCGCCGCCGCGCCATTCCGGCGCTGGTTTCATGCACTCTGCTGATTCGAGTCAGTTCTTGTCTGTTCGGTGACAGATACGGGAGGACCTGTACACATTGAACGTTTATTATTATCTCCCACTCTCGTTTTCCCTTCTTCTCTTGGTAGGCGCTCTTGTGTTTTCTTCCTTCTTTCTCACTCTCTCTCTCTCTCTCTCTACTCTATCCCTTTGAAACTCCTACGCGTTTTAAATTTCTTATCGTTCGCTCTCGTTACCTACGACGATATACCAGAAGCGCCAAGGAAGAGGAGAACTTCTCGAAAGGGAAACTGTGAACTTAAGCACGGAATTCTCACCAGTGAAGACTGTCATTTGTCCGGTATCTTCGGTCGTCGGAATGCAGTGAGTTTTGATGTATTACTTTGACAGATAATATATTTATCTTGTTGGTTTATCATATGACGAAGTTAATCGAAAGTTGATTTTTTCTTATTCTGTCATTTATTCAGATGAATTTGTTTATATTACTTTCTTTTTGCGTGGATCTTTTTTTTTCTTTCTTTTGCTAGATTATGGCTCTTTCGTTATTTCGCTACTGGAGCCACCCGTGCTTGAGACTGGTCGATGTATTTTTATATTCTCTCAGTATTGTAGCGTTATCATTGCGATTTTCTTGAAATGGAAACTTGTCTGTCAATCAGTTGGAAAACAATGTACGTAATTGTATTTGTTCGTAATGTAACTCAGTTTCCCTTCTGCTGCGCACCCCGATCCTCGAACACGATCGAACTATTCTAATCTGAGACGTAGCAAACAAGCTGGTTGTTTGGGAAATAAAAGAAATAATTAGATTCTTTAACTTATCGGGTCCTCCGTTGAAAGCGCCTTGCGTATCGTCTGCTTTGTCGACTGTGTTTATTTCTTTGCCATTTTTTTCTTCTGCCTTCATTTCAGGAAAATTCTTTATCCGTAAGACCATAGATGCAAGTATTGTAGATATGCTTCACTTTTGTGATTCCGTTTTTTTTTTTTTTCTTTTTTTCTTATCAAAAAGAGACTATTCGCTGCTCTTATTTCCTATTGGATACCGATCCAAGAATCAGTCTCTTTTTTTTTGTGTCCAGATAGCAAAAGCTTCGAACAAACTTTCGGTACCCTTAATCTATGAACGTTTAACTGGAAACTTGGTGGATATACCTAGGGACAAATATTTGTTTGGTTTTTTTTTTTCTCGAAAGTTTATTTCCGTGTATACTTATATCTATTGAGTGAAAGAAACACCCTGCCGTTTCACCACCTCCTTGTACCCTTAACGCGTTAGAAGATCAGTGGTATCTTTGTGAGACACGATGTGACTAAGTAAATATGAAATAGTGCCCTACTTTATCTGTCTCCACCATATAGCTGATATCTACCGTTCCTCAGGATTATCAGGAACTGCCGAACCTGAGGTAGAAGCAGGCAGGAACATTATTGTACGGAAAATATTTGTAGGTAAAGTCGTAGACTTAAAAAATATATTCAGATAGGCGTAGGAGCAAAAACTTGCATAGGTTATCGTTATACTTTCTAGTGCAGATTTACCAGTGTTTCCTAACCTTAAAAAAAGACGTGTTTTATATCCACAACCATTTCGTGTAGCGTTTGTCATTTTTATACGATATCAATCGAGAACTGAAAAATTCTTTACCCTCCATGTCTGACTATCGCGTCCGCATGAATTCGTTCGTTCCTCTCGCAAGTGAATATAACGTGAGAATCATTTTATCAGCTCTCGAGGATTCAGATAGTCAGTTTGTCCCGGGGCCTATAACCTCGGCTCCGCCAAGACTGTCATATTGCATTTCGCGGATTCTGCACTCTTACCCAGTGAAGAACCTCTGGTTAGGCGAAATTCCTGGGAATTCATAACCAAGATGGATGACACGGATTTACGCGTTTGATAATTTGCTTACGTAAAGATTCTTTTTTTTTTGTTTCTTTCGAAACAATCAATAGTCTCGTTAAATATTATTTTCAACATTTTGATCTCACTATTCACATTGATTACGCGGTCCATTGTGCTAATGAGACTTTTTATTTATTGAATTTGATTCACGACTCGGTAGCGCGGCCGCGCATGCGCACAGGGCCAGAAGGGTTGATTATAGTATGGCGGTCATTGAGAGAGTGGCAATGATTCTTAGAAGCAACACGAGATCCATTATTAAGCTCGTCGTTATTGTATAAGTTACACAAGGCCCACTCGTATGTAAACTCATACGAGTGCCCGAGGTGAAGGCACGTACGTAGAAAGTGTAGGCTCCTTCGATTCTCGCTAATAGAATCTGTCTCCGTTACTGCGTCCCGACGTGGAATACCGAGCTGCGCATGCGCGACGGCGGCCATGTTGGAAAATTCGTAAGATTTCTCCGTACGATCGAACGAAGCTAGAAAAGCTTGACGAGCCCGGATGCGACGTTCTGTCATTAGTTAAGGAAGACTCATTAAGTCTTTGCCGTGCGGTTACGCCAATGGAACCTTAGGAACAAGGTGCACTTTGTACAAAGAACGGAAACTCTCTAAACGCGTGCCTCGACTGCATCCTTTCCGCTTCCTTCTCATGTGCAAAAGGTACGAGAATTCATTCTAACGGAGTGACGAGTCCAACATGCTCGGCTCGTCTCTCCCGTAAGAATTGACATTTGCATTAGCCACTCGTTCTTCCTCCTATTCTACATCTCGTGAACCCAGTTCCTTTCCCAATAGGTTACAAGATACACATCCGATACAAGAAGAACCGCTAGTCTCAACATGACGTTCCGCATATATATATATATATATATATAGCCGAGAACACAATACTGACGAGCTAACGAAAAATCAGACCTAGAAAGAAATGCAATTCGACACCATGATTCATGCATCTCGACACCACGTGCTCTTCCTCGAATCATAATGCCATAGCCGAGAACACAATACTGACGAGCTAACGGTTACAAGATACACATCCGATACAAGAAGAACCGCTAGTCTCAACATGACGTTCCGCATATATATATATATATATATATAGCCGAGAACACAATACTGACGAGCTAACGAAAAATCAGACCTAGAAAGAAATGCAATTCGACACCATGATTCATGCATCTCGACACCACGTGCTCTTCCTCGAATCATAATGCCAAATCACGGAAGCGTCATCGAGTTACATTTAATTACACTGTTTAATCATCCAGTCAATTCCTTTTATGTTTTGTCAGCATTTATAAACCGTACGACCTGTCCCAATGCGTAAAGTCATATTAGACGAGTGAAAAAGTGCTTCGAACGATTTATCATGACTCTTTGCGACAATCGACTTGGGTAGGCATCTTTTGAAGGCTGGTATTAGTCATTGAGGAATTCTCGTCAAAAATAGAAATCCTAGTCTCCTCTAACTACCTGCTGACACTTGGAATCCTTGTAGAATTTGAAAAATCTCCAGTGAGTAAAATTTTCCTTTTTTTTTTTAACTCTCCTTACAGTCATATCTGTTCAGGGCTGATAAACGATTTAAGTGCGAGCTCTACCTTGTTTTTGCCAATTGTTTTTAAGTGCCGAGGGACGAGTATTCTTTAAAGGCCACTTACGAATCATCGAGATGACTCGTGGAGAAGACTTTGAGCACGTTTCAATACAATGGAACGTGCCAAGCTACCGCAGAGGCATTCAAGGTCGGATCAGTATTGACACCCAAACGAACGTTTCTTCGTGTCTGGTTTATCTCGGTGCCACGAATGTGTTTTTTTCTTTCTTTATTGCACTCTGTGCACTTCAAGGGTACGTATATACGTATATATGCACCTTACAAAGTTTTCCGATAAGAATTCACTTCTCTACCATTTCTCTTGGCATTTATCAATAGTCGTCCTTAAATCTCGTCTAGGTCCGCCGTTACACTGCCATTACTACTCTCTTCCCGGTACTCTTGGGGAGGTCGCGTGCTCTACGAGGAATCCCGGTCACTCTCGAGACTCGAAATTCAAAAATAGATAAGACTCCAAAGAGCTTTTTAAAATAAGAGCGGTCAACGTGCAGTCCTCTGGACTTGTGCCACCTTCTCGCATAGCGTAGACATTACGGCGACGGCTTTCAGGTAGCTCCGGGTGTAGCGGCCACAGGGGCTCTACGGTCTCAAATGCTAATGGTAATGGAGAAATTGTGTTTACTGGACGGTTCGACTACTTGGGAGGCAATCTTGGGGCACGCGCCCGCATTCGAGAAGCAACTTGCGTAATTCCGGTCTCCCGCGAGGCTTACTTCCGTTTTTGACCTAACACGTGTCACAATATAGAACTTTAGCATTGCCTTTGACATCCGCAGATGTGGCGCAGATAAGGAATGACTTTACAGACATTCTTGTGATTCTTTGTGGGAGTTGAAATATGTTTTTTTTTTCAACATTTTTCGATTTTAATATTCAGGTAAAATTTTGCAAAATTCCTCTTTATGGGTGTTTTGAGTTATTTCACAGGGACACTTTGTCCCGTAGCTTGCGCCATTGCAATTTTGACTTATCGATCAGACTCTGTAATTGATGTCGGTATTCCAAGTAATCCCATGGGCCTGGGCGGTTTTGCATCTGCGAGCTGAGCGTAATTAGATCTACCGTCTCAATATCAATTCCAATGATCATTTATACATTGAATATTCATGACAAATTCTATTATCACATTGCAGTCCCTCCCTCTATCGCACCATGAGTGGCATGGGTGCCATAACCGGTAGTTCTGGCGCTGGTACCGGATACGGTCTTCCCTACATGACCAGCAGCCCTCCTGAGCTCTCAGCATCCTCCCAGCAGCTCTGGTCGACCGAAGGTAAAAAGTCTTGTTTATTAATATTATATAAAAGTTATTTACCGATAATACACAAGCAACGTGTTCAATATATTTTCATTTAGTTTCAGGACTCAGCACGTCTCTTCCTTCCATATCGGAGAACTACGGTAGCAATAAGTCCGGGGCAAACGGAATCAACCAAAGTCTACCGGCGTTCTCCCAGCCGTTTGGCGACAGACCTACTTTTCGTGGGTACAGTCCACCCTACTCTTCCCAACAGCCCACGGCCGGCACCGTTAGCGTCAGCGGGAACGATACCGCTGCCTGGGGTTACGCGCCATCCACCAGAGAAGCTCTGAGCTCACCGTACGGTAGCGTCAGGACGATCTCCAGGAGACAGTCCTCCACGACCCCCAACGCGGTCAGGCATCAACTTAGCGCAGCGGCTAGCTTAACGGCCAGTGAGTAATGTCTCTTGCCCGTTCACTCTCTCTCTCTCTCTCTCTCTCTTTCTTTCTTTAGGATATGCACTAGCTCTATACTCGTCGATAATTGGATGACGGAACGAATAATTGACTCCTGGCGTCTTCGTGTACCTTCCTGTGCTCGTCTTGGCTGAACAACGGAGTAACGTCCATCCCACACGCATCCTGAGACCTCGCCAATTCATCTCCTTCTCCTGAGGATCCTGCCACGTGCTCGCGCCAACGCGCTCAACTGTGTTTTCCTTTGGCTGACACGTCGAACGACACGAACCAGCGGAAACGCCCGGGTATTCGCGCCGTCCGAGGAATCATTTGTTTGTAACCCAGACGTGACATACTCTCACGACTGAGATTAGCGAATCTGAATTCCGTGCGTCCTTGGCGTTTCGACGTCGTATCAGGAAACTGATTCGACCAATCGGGAAGACTCGGTGTACACGTGGTCGTTGTCACGCGGTCGCTGAGCATGCGCGATATCGTGACGAATGCTGCGAGTTCGTACTGAGCTTCCGCGACAGGACTCGGGGATCACAGATTCGTTTACCTCGGACCTCCTAATGGCATGCCGGTATCCTTTGTGGGACTTTTCTTTTTTTATGGGACTCGAGCTTAGGGCTTTTCGATGGCGCTAAGAGAACCTTTTGGACCTCGTGAGAGGGCCCTGGGTAACCAGACTTTTTAACGTTACTCACGTGCGTGCGTGGAAACTGTCAAAGCTGATCTTACTGTGGCCGTACTTACGGCGCTTCACGGCTCCTTTCGGTACTATGGGATTTTGAGCGAGAGCAGACTTTGCCTTGGGTTATTAGTTATGGTGCGGCCTGTTTCTCGAGGGCGTTTTCAAACGGTACCGATTAAACCTCCAGGCACTATAATGCAACTCGAGGACCGTATG
>NW_014332892.1:2690830-2696986 GCF_000341935.2 Cephus cinctus
AAAAGCAGGAAGGGGTGAGAGAAAAAGGTCTTTTGGAATTCTTGTCTCATGCGGTTTTATACCTTTTGGCTGTCTTATATTGTTGTTGTCATTTTGCGTGGACTTTTGACAAGCTTTTTTTTTTTTTTTTTTTTTTGAATTTATACCCGATCGAATTGTACTTTTCGTGCTCTTGACAAAAGCCATGACTTTTTGAGGGTGTCGTACGAGATCGTTAATCGTATTCCGGGGTCTGTTGTGTTTTTGGGATCTTTGAGGGGTCGCGGGGGCTGGATGTAAGGGAGGGAAAAAAAAGGGATTCCCTACCGTCGTATATTTTAGGGTGAAATTGTCCGAGAAGCGTGCAACTATAGTCACAAAGTTGTAACTAATTCGGCGCTCGCAGTAAATTAGTTGGGGCGGTTGACAAAAATATGTTTAGTGGCTTCGCGTTACACTACGGCTCTTATTACCGGGGGACGGAGATCTCTGCAGGTTCCTGGGCTGGGTTTTGACTTTTTCTTTTTTTTCGTGAGACGGCTGAAGGGTGACGAGAAGACGGAAAAAAAAAAATCTGAGGAATCTTAAAGCGTGAAAGATCGTCGCGAATGATTCATGACGTTTTTGATTTTTAAGGTTTTTTTTTTTCAAGTTTTTTTTTTTCTCTAATAATTTTTTTTTCTTCTAAGCCGTATTTTCGTCTCTTCCTCATTCGCCTGTCTCCACGTTGCTCTTACGCTTGGACAATCTCCAAAATTTTATCAGGGTGCAAGGTCAGCCGACTTCAGTCAATCCGTTAACTCATTTAAGCATGCGATATGAATTTTCGAGATTTGGTGCATGTTTTTTTTTTTTTTATTTTATCTTTCGAAACTTTGTCGCCGCGTCTTTGCGAAATGACTAATTTGATGCGGTTGAGGGAAAATGAGGAATTCGGTATCGTAATTTAAATTGCATGATTTTTATTAAATTTTGATAATACTTTTTTTTTTCACCGTCATTCATATATATTTATTCCATGTAATTTTTTGCTCTCCATTATCATAACACGCAACAACGCTCTATCCTCGTTGACCTCAAATCTCCAGATTGAACTTTCATAAATCACCTGGGTCTCCGTCTTTACGCGGATTAGAGCCGTTAATACGAGTCCCTGACCTAGACCAATTCGTAGTTGTGCCTTCGGCAGACGATGGAGCTCCTATCTATTCGAAGCGAGCGTTTACGATAAATTCAGTATTTCATTGGATAGCACCAAAGTATCTAATCGAACGTCCAGCGATGATAGCAGTATTACGCAAGGTATCTTAAACAATGGTTCAGATTGATCCTTATGTAATTTCAATTATACGTGTCTCTCCGAGCTGCCGTTATAAAATATTAATGTCAATTGGGGAAAAAAAAAAAAAAGAAATTCAAGCTGACAACCTTGCAATGCCTATCAGAGCCTACAGCGACCTATAGAGTTGCAGCAGCTGGGATGATTTTTTTTTTTTTTTTTTTCAAATCTATATACTATGATTTTTTTTGAATCAGTCTATAAATAATAGCAATGTAATAATTTTACATACCGATTGCGTAACTATGTATCGATGACCCCGTTGATCCTCGTATTTTAGCCGGTCGACCGGTCGTGTGATAAATCGACGATCATTACGCCGACTCGTGTATCGTTGACGTTTTGGGTAATTGTTTTTTTTTTAAATAATCATTTTTTGCCTTTCTCCGTGCATATCGATAAATAATTAAGGACTCAATCACTCGACGCACTTCGAAGATGTCATCGCGGGTGATCGACAACCTTTCGACTTGACGTACATTGATTTGTTATAAGTAAATTAAAAGAAATTTTGTAATCTGAGGCAATCACCGAAATACGTAAGCAGATTTTTCGTAAATCCTGCAAAGAGAGTACTGTGCACTGCGATACAAGAAATCTTGTTACTACCAATGTAAATCTGTATCTCGGCCGAAATTCTTTTTTCAATTCAGCATATGTGTAGTTATTTGGACACAGGGTATATATGCACTCACGTTAGTACCTACATCCCCATCTAAGAAATCCAAGACTTGAGATCTTCCGGGTCGTTCTCATGCTCGAGTCGAGTGGTTAATTTTTTTCCGAAAAAAAAAGAAAAAAAATTGTCTCGTGTGAACCCAGCAATTAATTAGGGAGACAAATTCCACTCGTGACGGATGGAATATCTTGAAAATCGAATTTGAGTTTGGTATCAGTGCGTGGTGAGGGGGCGTTGAAAATTTTCATTGGAGAAAAAATGAAAAAAAAATTTTTTTTTTCAAATATCTTTCTCCCCTATATTATTCCCTTAACGTTTTCGTACTTTAAAACCAGCCTCGTATAGGCGGACGAGCTGAGTTTGAAAAAGTCTGTTTAAGTGGTTCTTCAGCGCGAGCTGGTCTGCGGTTACACATGCTACATCCTATACTTTCGACCTGACTAACTGGCAGCGGCCAGGAACGCCAACGCCGGGGCCTTTTAACATACCGCGGGCACTCGAGTGTTTCTGTACGGCGGCGCTACGCTCGTAGAATATAACTTTAACCGACCAGACACCCTGCAGGAGCCTCTGACACTTTCGTATTAAGGTATAGGAGCGCTGTCATGCATCATCCTGAGAACCCCGTACCACGTGGCCGCTCCTAAATTAATCAGTTAACTTTGCGGCGCCGCGTCGACCCTGTTTCATCGATTTGACATACGGTATATATTTGTAGGTTAAGAAAAAAAAAAATTCCCTTAACAAATTTTCCTTACGGATCGATCCCAGATTCGTTGTACATCTCGATTTAAAAAAAAAGGAATTCCTCGCGGCGCGTCACGCATCGGCGAGTGTCTTCCGTTGGTCGAGACTTCGCGCGCATGCGCACTGGGCTGGTCGTTAATTTCAAATCCGCAGCGTGAAGTTCGCCGTGAATCGTAAAAGCTCAAGGCAATCGGGCACTTACCAACTTCACGTTTTAAATCCCGATCGGTCTGGCTCGACTTTATGGGAAATCTATATATGCTAATACACCAGTAGAAGCGAGGAGACCGAAGAAAATAACAGCCTCGGCCAGCAGATTAGAAGAAACTTACAGCTGTACGTAACTAACTCTCACCTGTACCTTCTGTACACGGCTACGGCGCGATTACCCTTGGTTGCCACGCGGATAGACTGATTGCGAATATTTTTTGTTGTGATTTAATTTTAAAAAAAGATTTTTTTTCTTTATTTTGCATAATAAAAAATTATGTCTCGCGTAACCGACGATTTTGACGATTTCGATTAGATTCGAATTTCCCGCCGAATATTTATATCGGTTACCGGCTCTTCTTCGTCACGGCGGAGCTCAATGGAGGGATACGGACGGCGCGTATCGTTGCGCCTATGCACGACTTGCACATTCCGCTGTTCCGTTTTGAAATCCCATGGCGATTCACCGATGGCGTCGTAAAGACGCGGGAGCGCAACCTGAACCATGGTGCCACGCGAACCTCGACTCAAATCTGCATCAGCAACATCTCTCTTTGCTTATATAATATCCGATTGCTTCCCAGTCCTGAACTCTGCCAACGGACTCGGCTGACCTCTTCGTCCTTCTTGGCGCTTCCTCTCCGAGTAATACGAAGCCATGGGCATATATATATATACACACACACACTCGTCCTATACACTCTGTTCAATATTACGTTACTTGGGCTTTGATATAATTGAAGTTTGATAGCGGGGATAATGGCACTGTACTTTCCTTCTAGCATCCCTGTATATAATCGTATATACGTATATACGTATATACGTATAGACACGGATTTGACGTTACTGGCAAAATTTTCCTTGTATATAAAAGAAGCGGCATAAAGTTAACGAGGAATTTATGTGGGATTTTCAAACGATTTAGAAATTAGTTTCTTTTCTTTCGCTTCGAGTGTCATTTAGGACGTGTATATATACATATATATTTTTTTTTTAGAGAAGCCAGTTTTTTTCAATGAAATGTTTTTGGTCAGGTGATGCACGTGGAATGCTTGATTAAGAACTTGTCGAGGGTAACGTTTGCCCTCGTTATTATCGATAACGCCGGAAACCCTGATAACGCCATGTCCGCCTACTCGTACTCCCTCTTCCTTTCTTCTCCGTTCGGCTTGTCGTTTGTTCGTGGGCGTTTTATTTTATTTTTTTTTTTACTTATTGTTTAGTTCAGAGTCAATGGATTTCGGCGATGCCGAAATTTTTTGTACGAATACCTCACGAACATAAGCGAACCGGAAGTACCAGGTTGAGGCTCGCCAGGTTGACCTGATTCATGACGAAATTCTGAAAAGCAATCAGGAAACGCTTAGCGTCCGTCGGACAGTGAGGCTTGTCGTTAAAAAATAAATGAGCGGCGTCGCGACGCCTGAGGTTGTTTATATCTTTGATACGTGGTCTAAGAAAAATTTGAAAATATACCTGCGGTCGCGGATGGTTGAGGGATTTTAAAATTTTGTTTCGAGACCAGGACGGGAGTAAATTCTTGGCTTTCGAATAATCGACAAATCTTGCATACAAACAGCTCCGACGCTTTTCTCCATGCTTTTCACTTTATTTTTCGTACTCACTTGTACTGTGTATCCCATCCATGCATATTCATTGTCACGTATGCACGCTGTGGGAATGAAAAAAGTAAAAAAAAAAAGGTGGTAAACCAACCTAACAATTATTCCAGCTAACACGTTAAGGAGGCCACTGATATCAGCTTTGACAGTAGGGAAAAAAGAAAAAAAAACAAAGTCCACACGCATTACGTCACGTCGCATTTACTTCGCACGAGGAATTCTTGGGTCTAAGGTATTATTAGTGGATAAAAAATACAATGAAGAATATATGGGCGCGAAGGTTATGTCAGCGATTGGGGAAAAAAAGAAATATAAGTGACGTTGAAAATTCTTTAAACGAGTCTCTGGTAAATTCGCCAAAAGTGTATCAGGCTTCTTGACGCGTCTCTGTGTCAACAAGCGGCGAGCTGACAAATTGCTCAATCGCCACGAACGAGAATGACACGGCGCGTCGCACGATGGAAAATTTCCCCGATCCTCCACGAAAGGTGCACTCAAGGCCATACACTTGGCTTATGGATAATATTCACACGAAAACGAACGGCTCCGATATTTTCTTTCCCAGCCAGCTTTTTATTACCATTGATTTTCCCTGTGAACCCGAGCGCCAAGGAGATCCTGTGTGCCTCCTGTAGCGCTGTCGCGCGTAGTACACCAAAGTCCTAACAGATGGCGCTGGCATAGATATAAATAAATATGGTAAAATCGCATGTACCAAACAGTGCACAACATCGAAGCGGAGTACTTTACGGAGGGCAGAGAGTGCGTGAACTGCGGTGCAATTTCCACGCCGTTATGGCGAAGGGACGGGACCGGCCATTACCTCTGCAACGCCTGCGGACTCTACCACAAGATGAACGGCATGAATCGTCCTCTAGTCAAACAACCACGGCGCCTGGTAAGCAAGGGAGCAATGATCCGGCCCTGGTCCTGCACTCTATTGTACGACAAACAGAGATTAGGAGCTGTTTGATTGTAAAGAAACATTAAAGAAAAAGAAAAAAAGAAAAGAGACGTACGATCAATTTTATATTTTATCATTGAAAAGCATATATATCAATATATATATATATTTTGTAATTATTATTTTTCTTTGCGTAAACGTAACAGTGGAGTGCTTGACCTTCGGGCTAGAAATGCCTCCAGTGGCGACCAGGAGCCTATGTGGAAATTCGCCCATGGTGTTGCCCTTCGTAACCGCCTTTATTACGATTGTTGCGAGTGAACCTTTTTTTTTGTTGTTGTTGCTGCTGCTGAATGAACTTGAACGATTTTTGTTGTTGTTCCTTCTCTTCTTCCATTCTGTACTTGATCTCTTTTGTCGTTCCACGCGCAACGGGGGACGACTAAAGCGATCGTCGTCGTTGTCGTCGATGCACAGTTTTTTTTGTTCTTTCTTTTTTTTTTTTTCTTACGTGAACGCGCATCTGCTTTCGTGGATTACCCTTAACGTTTGGACTCCTGTCTGTTTCAGTGGCGGACCAGGGCGATTTCTACAAAGGCATCTATGGGTATAGTGGCGTCCGTCGCGTCGTCGAGGAGAAATCGAACCGCCGTTTGGTAGGTGTCACCACCGCCCT
>NW_014332892.1:2697134-2810900 GCF_000341935.2 Cephus cinctus
CCCCCCCCCCAAAGACAAAATACCAGCATTTTCTTTTATTTTCTTTGGCTCTCTTTTCTTTTTATTTCTCTCTCGCTCTTTATATCTGTCTATCTATCTATCTATCTATCTATCTCTCTTTCGCTCTCTCTCTCTCTCTCTTTCTCTCTCTCTCTCTCTCTCTCTCTCTCTCTCTCTCTCGCTCTCCAGCATTTTCTTTTATTTTCTTTGGCTCTCTTTTCTTTTTATTTCTCTCTCGCTCTTTATATCTGTCTATCTATCTATCTATCTATCTATCTCTCTTTCGCTCTCTCTCTCTCTCTCTTTCTCTCTCTCTCTCTCTCTCTCTCTCTCTCTCTCTCTCTCTCTCTCATCCTTATCACAACGTAACTTTTCACGTACTATCTTCATACTTGTTTACACTTTCATCTTTTCTCTTATTCTTCATCTTCTTCTCGACGTTCCATAACCTTCGTTATCCTCCTCTTGTTATCCCAACGATATTCATGGCGGAGCAGTTAGGACTTGCCGTCGATGATGGAATTTCTGCATAAGAAAATTCACGGTTGATCAGTGTTACCAAGGGGTAGGAAAATGGTGCCTGAAGACGATCGGATGATGTTGATGAATTTGAGAAAAACGAAAAAAAAAAGAAAAATTGAAATTTCAGGACACCGGGTATATGTCTGAGTCCTAACTGCATCCTCGTAAATGAAAACCCATCGCTAGACCGTGTATCGTTGATTTGACCTTTTTTTAAAATTATTTTTATATCATCGATCCGAAATCTTCTAGCGATTGGTTATCTCCATCATTTCTTCTTCTCTCGATCTAGGAAATTCTCCCTTTGCCAGTAGTCGATCGTTTAACAACGAACTATCTGTAGATATTCTCTCGTAGCTTGAGGTGCCACTATACCCATGGTAACCACTGTCCTTCCCGAAATCACGCCCAGCCTCGTCTCGGTAATACGGAGCTCATCTTAATGTAAATTTTGTCTTAATGAGTTTTACAGACGAGCGTGTGACTTCGCGACGGATGCCTTCTGCTTGACACTGGTCCATTGCTTCAATGATCTTGCACAGAAAACAAGTATGGAACGCATCAGTAACTCTGTGGGATGCTGTTGCGAGTGAACGTATCATAGAGAAAAGATTATACGTGACTTTTGCAACGCAAGAAGGTCCCTACGTGGTGTTTTCATATATCTTTTTTTTTTTGGAAAAAAAAAAAAGTAATGAGCAATCTGCTTCGTCATTGACACATTAACTGCCAGACGAGCCAATAAACTTATGTAGGATGTTACTATTTGGGTTGAAGATTTTTTTGGAAAATAACGACAGCAATACAAATTCTTAAATTACACCACCGGTTGCTTCGGTTACTTATCTGTGCAAGAAGTATTTGGCTTATTTGTTTGAGCCGTTTTTTTTTTTTTTTTTCCCGAAATTCATATAAGATTTTTGGTCAATACCGTATTTGCTATTTAGATGAACTTTCTGGTTTCGAGAGAGAACTATCGAACGCTTTATAGAAGTCACGCACGTCCTTTTCATTGAGTCTGATGAGTTCCGTCCGAGACGATCGCTCGGTGGTCTGATCGACCGTTTTGTCCTATGAGAATAATTAAAAAAAAAATAGTAGCAATAAAAATTTTAAGCAAGCGTACTTTATAAATAAATATATTAATTGTCTTGTCTTTCCGCAGTCGGCTTCGAGGCGCGTAGGTCTCTCTTGCAGTAACTGCCAGACGACCACGACGTCCTTGTGGCGTCGTAACACGTGCGGCGAACCCGTGTGCAACGCCTGCGGATTGTACTTCAAGCTTCACGGGGTTAACAGACCTCTTGCCATGAAGAAGGATAACATTCAGACCCGCAAGCGAAAACCCAAGGGTGGCACGAAGTCTTCGGACACTCCGATATCTGGACCAGTTGCTCCGTGCTCTATCAATCACAACAACAACAACAACAACAATAACAGTGTGAAGCTGGAACCAGGTTGGTTGACGGGCGATGAACGAACTTGAATTATTTAAAAACGTATATACCAAGTAACCAACTTTCTTTACTTCTTTCGTTACCAGTCTACCCCTGCTGGCATCCTCAGCAACAGCATCAGCATCAGCATCTCATCGAAGGCCATTCGCTAAAGGTCGAATATCCATCTCCACCTTGTACCACTCGTTCGCCGGTGGTGGTATCCGCTGGACACTCTCCGGATCATCATCAGCTGACGTCGTCCCACATCGTCACCCTGGGAAACTCGTCACCCAGTCATGCTAGTAATAAGATCATGCTGGACAACGGTCACCTGGAGAGACCCACCGTTGTATCGATATCGTCCTAAGAATATCGTATTAGCGAATGATCCAGGGATGAGAATCCCGATGAACGTGGACCCATCTACTGTGTGATCTCGCTGTATGAGCTTTTCCGGGACCATTCTTCTTCGCTCCTCGAATAGCGGCCTGCCTAACACATAATAATATATGTATATCAATTGTGTACATAATACTTGAGTGGATTCGGTGCACAGTTACGTTTGTGGCTCTATGTGCATAATCCTAAAAAATGGACCATGGCCAGTTATTGTAAATAGGACTTACCATTTGGTTTTTGTTTTCTCTCTTAACGTACAACCTGACTGTATAAGGATCGCGAGTGTATGCACATTTATGGTTGCCAGGTACGTACGTGGGCTTTGGGACACGTACGGTGCTGCCACCTGGCGGCGTTCGCCAACAACGGCCAAGTCTAAAAATCTATTTGTAATCTTGCGACGCTATCATTCGTTCGTGCGTGCGTGTATCATTCTTTTTATTTCCTTTTCTAAGAGCGAGGCTATTCGCTCGATAAGAACGGTAAAATTAAGCGACGCCTCGACCGGGCACGGCGTAATTGATTGATTAAGCGGATTTTCTCACGTTTTTCGCATTGTTGTACTTGTTGACTGCTGGTCGCCTCCGATGGCGTCGGGTCTCCTCGAGATATCAGGACTCGGGGACGTCTTTAGAACGAGATCTTGAACGTGCGATTTATTTTTTATTCCTAGCTTTTAGACGTTTTCAACGTGAGACACATATACAAGCGTCGTTATTTGCGCTGCGCGTAATCTCATATTTTACTAATTCCGAGACTGAGACATTCTCTTTCGCGAATATGAATTTTTGCGAGGATGGAAAAACGTTTTTGTAAATTTTTAGACCTTTTCGATTAAGGTCAATTCGCTTACTTCTTCTATACAAGTCATGGATTGGTCGATTTTCTTTGAATTTTCTGATGGATTTTTTTTTTCCAATGCCAGACCGATCGGCGTTCCTCGCGATTTTACGATATTTACATAATTACCTGTTTACGCGCTGTCAAGCTCGTAACGCTTATTAGACCTTAAGAACTCTCGCCAAATTAATTGAGCAAGTACATAGGGTATACTGCCTATGTAGATGCGTTAAAATGCATAAACAAAAAAAAGACAAAATAGTTTAATCATTCCGTATCGATAGGATGCACGTACATCCTAATATTATACTAGGCTCGAGCAATGTGCAGCCGGGAAGTGTTGATATTATTGACACGAGTCTTATTGATTAATCAGCGTCATCAGTCGTGAATGAAATATTCACTGGTGACAGGACGTTGAAGGGAAATGGATGAATGGACCCGTTCTTGTAAATATTTGTCAGGATATAAATGCTTAAGGACTCGCCGACGAAGGTGCACGGATTAGCAGGAAAGAAAAAAAAAAAAAATGAAAACAAAAAAACACGTTTCTTCTCTTCATTACCAAAGACGACTTTTATTACCAGCTCCTGCAATTAATTAATTAAAGACACCAAATTGCAATAATAATTATCTTTGTAAATAGATCGCATTAATTATTATGTATATCGGATATGGCTCTACTGGAGCTGCTAGAACCGTTACTGTTAATTTAGGCCTAATTAAAGATATATTACAATTTTCACACATATATATATGTGTGTCCAAGAAAATAATTAGTTGGTAATTTCAGGCATAAGATGTGTCTAGGAGATAAGTAAATTGTCCAGCATACTGGATGCCCCTTGTAGTTCATAGAGTTATGGTAAATTTAAGGTGCGTGACGTAGTGTGAATAGTTGAGTAAAGAAATCATAAGGAAACTTGGAATATAATAAAAAGATAGAACGAAAGAAGTAGCAGAAGTCAGTGAAACGAGCACGCGATTGTGCGCGCGAGGAGTGTTAAATAGCAATGGCAAGAAACAATGAAAGAAAGAAACAAAAAAAAAAGTATCAAAAGGTGATATCCATCGTTTATCTCTTTTTTTTTCTAGTAACGAAATACATACCAAGCTTGCGACTACGTTAATATATTTGATATAATATATTTTACGAGTGTTGTATCGAGTCATGAGTTATTTTTAAAATAAAACGGGATATTTAAAGGTAAAATGCTCTTACTGCAACGCCAGTACCTCGCACGGCGGCCATCTTGAGATCTCGCAATTACGTCGTTTTACTCTGTATCTTGTACACGGGGTGATAGGACGATCGCGTAACACACTTTCTTTTTTCCCGCGTCAGTTTCATACGCAAGCGACGCTTTAACCTATAATCCAATGTAATAATGCAAGTTGGGGGCTTTTGCCTTGTGAAAATATCTCACCTGACCGCTTTATCAGTACAGATCCCGTGTGTGCTCTGTAACCATGACAACACCCCATGATAAGAGAGCCTCGACTATACTTCGCATACTAACATCCAAAGTAAACTAGCCCATGGTAAGCATCGTCGAGAGTAAGCTTCTACCTTTTTTTTTCACCTTGTAAAAATAACCCGGGACAAACAAACGCAAGTTGCTACCTGACGGCAGATTCCTTCATTCCTTTCCAATGGATTTAACGTACCAGTAACTCGGTCCAATTCAATCGGAAGTAGTTCGTGGAAGTTATTGATATACCTGATGAGAGAAGACCTTATAGGTGGCAAGTGTGAGGACCTCAAGAATTTCATTATCAACTCTGAACAGTGTTCGGTTACTTGCGTCTGCGAAAAATCCATTGGTAAATATGCTTGTAGGAGTAGAACGTGAAGTCTGAATACTTCCGATCGGAAATACGTGACAGTAATCCATTGGGCTGTAGTCGCCTCCATAACGGCAGAGTCCTTTTCTTATCGTTTTATCCCTGGTGGGTTAATGTACTAGTAATTAACAGCTATTAATATCAGTCTCTCGCGAGATCTGATATAGACAAGTGCGAGGACCTGCAGAGTTTAGATATCAGTGCTGAGTAAAGATCCTATGAATAAATTTAGGTGTTGACGAAATATCACATTTGGCGAGAGAATTTGTTGGTGTGAAACCAGAGACGCGAACCCCGACTCTTCCGGTTAAAAATCCGCGACAGTACCCACTGGGCTACGGTCGCTCTCGCAGATTCGAATTGAACTAATGTCCACGGGTAAAGAAGATAGTTAATGAGACGGGAAACCTCACGAGTATCTGTCCACGGATTTTTACGGTGGATGCTGCAGAGCCAGTGACATGAATGCAGGGCAGAAGAATTTCCATGATGGCGTCGAGAATCTGTAAATACCATGTTAAATTTTGTGCCCCCCTCTATTCGTCAGTTGGTTATAAAGTTCTAGAGGGGGATGTTTGATCACGTACGATAAGGGTGCATCAGGGTTACCCGTACTCTTTAGCTTGGTGTCCGCGCCTAGGAGGGGCACCCATAAACCAAGATGGCTGCCTAACACAAACCATCAACGTTCCCTCGGTAATCGTCAGTCAATATTTGACGGGTTCTTGCATCAAATCGCTTCGTAGTTGCGCTACCAGGCGGCAGCAGCGCTGCTGCTTCACACCTCGAACACCTGTGTCAAGCACACATTCCCACAAACACCACACTGTCACTCGCACTCAATTGAAGATTCGCTCTGACGTCGTTTTCTACACGCTCCGTACAGACGAGACGTAAGTTTATCATATTATTCTTTTTCCCCATATATTTAACCACTTAACTGGGAATCACGTCCCGCAGACGTTCCACCTATCACCCACAATTGTTTTCCTCTTTTCGAAGATGTACGCTGCACGTTCACTTTTACTCGAGAAAAATTGCTTCTCGCGATAGAGTCTCTGCCTGCGCGATCCCCGATTAAATGCCAGGTTAAGTTATTAAACGGTTTTTCGGTTCAACTATGTAAATTCGAGTGTCGATCGTCGCTCACGCCCTTTTAAAAATCCCTGCCGCCGTCGCCGGGCGTCTTTTCTCATCGCTCAGCCTTACGGCACACGTTTTCACGGACGCACGTGCGTATTATTTCTGGATTATGAAAAGACAGAATGTGTGTACATACGCGTGTACGAATGTTTCGTTGAAAACGTTCGGGGGCACTGTTACCGCTGCTTTATTTTGATCCAACGCGACATTCGAGACGTTCGATTTCTACGTTGCGACATGTTGCTGCTTGACTTATCTTTTTATTATTTAATTTCTTTTTCGAGTACTCATTTCAATTCGAATCTCGGGCATGATCTATGGCACGTATACGTAAACACTTCTATAGATGGGTTGAAACTTACCATGATTTTTTTTTAGGTTAATGATTTCTTATTTTCGTCTTCCGTTGCAAAGAATTTTTGTTTGTGCTTTCTTCTTTCTCAAGCAAACGTATGATTCCAGTGGTACTCGCGTCTCGTACTCACGGTGTCGCGTATTCGCCGCGTTCGCAAATCCCGACGATTCGTAAATCTAGTTCGCGCGTACCGTCGGATTCTCACGAAATGACAGAATTGGTGCTCACACCGCGTCTGATACGAAACTATCCGTCGCCAGGAAGATACCCCTGATGTAGATAATATTTTATTAATCATTAAGCACATAGCCGCTGTACATATAAGATAATGGGAATAATATCAGACAATGGTGATAATACTGTTTGTCGTACGCTAATTCTTGGGTCCGTGGACAGAGCCCACGAGAAGAGATGCCTTTCCGTAGCGTCGCGACGCGTTCACGTCCATTCGAAGTACAGCTCGAACCAGAGTGATCTTTAACGGCCAATTTCTTCACCTTCGGATAAAATTTGTCCCATAAATTCCCAGCTAACCAATCAATTTCAAGTTTTAGAAGTTTATCCGCCGGATTAATTTTATCCGAAGGTGAAGAAATTGGCCATAAGACGTTCTCTCGATCCCGGACAATGCCAAATCGCGATAACCCCTAAAATTATGTGATAAAAAAAGAAGTTTATAGGAAAAAAAATAATTTAATCAAACAACTAATTCCAAGTGAGATTTCAAAAAAAATTAATGACTCGAATCAGCGTCAATGATCTGTGTACGATGATTTGACATAATTAAAAAAAATTTTTGCATGCGAAATTGTAACTTTTCAAATTTAAATTAACGTTCCTACGTCTAACGCCTGTTTTTTCGTCCGTCTCCGTTTTCTCTCGTTTTCTCTTACTCCCGCAAGGACAATTTCATCTACGAAAGACGCCGTCGCGCCTAGCAACTAATAGTATCTGGATTTACTTAAGGTTTTACAAGACAACAAGACGCTTAGTCGGAAAGAATGGCGGCGTTTGTCGTTATTCGCGACAAGAATATAAGAACGTTTATTTGTCAGGTACGTTGGTAACGTTAATTGCGTGTCTGGCGTGAAAGAGCTACGGCGACGTCGTAAATTTAGACGATTACACGATGAATCTTTATGAAATATCGTAAACCATCGTGATGACGATGACTTGGCTTGTAAAATTCATGGAAACGTTAAAGAACAGTCTAGGACGCCATTGGCGCTCGGCGCGAAAGGCCTCGTTTCCAAGAATCGAACGACCGTTGGTACGTTTGTCCGTTTGAATCTTTTTGAATCCTCAATCGCGCAACTTCGCACGACGGAAAGAGAAATTACTGCCTTCGGTCGTCATTGGACTTTTTCTTGTCTGTCCTTCTCTTTTCTTTTTTTTTTAATGAAAATGGACGCTCACTCGAGTGGCTGAAGCAGATATCTGAGACGTGGGCTTTGACGTTGGTCGTAAAAGAAAAGAAAATAAAATCGTGTAGATCCGCCGTGCGATATCGCAACGCGGCGATCTTGAGGCTACGTGCCGTGTTCGCCATTCGATAAAGATTCTCAGCGATAAAATGGCGGCTAGAAACGAGTCGAGCGATGACGCAAGCCACTCGAGTCGATCGCTACGTGTTTTTTTTTGGACTCCCTCACCCTGCATTCTTTTTTCGTCGTCAATAATCATTTTCATCGAGGCGGCATGTGGGGTCGGACGGCGAATAATCCTTTTGTAAATCAGTATGTCGCTGGGGATTAATTGATGAGTCGGTACGCAGACACACGCACATGCACTGTCATGAAGATAATATTTGATTCTAGGTTAGGATATTAAAAAAGTTTTTTTTTTCGAACACTTTTTTGGGTTCCAAAAAATCATGAATTTTTTTTATATCTGATTTTTTCCTTTTTTTTTTGTTGATTCTTTCTTGGCCCATTCAGCACTAGATTTCTGACACTTCACGATCCGAGGGATGATCACTGGGTGATTGCTATGTATCCAGCATCTTTTTCACTCGATCTGTCACTCCGATTAAAATGGCGTCTCGCGTCTTGGACTCGAGGGAATCCTGGTTGCTGTTTAACTGGACAGGGAGGAACAGTCGCAAGAACAGCCCTACGCGTTCCTGGCGGCCACGGCGACTGAAATTATCATTTTAGCTGATACTAGCTAATGTAATGATGCAGTTTTATCTCTTATTATCATGGGAAACGAGATAAATCGCGATAGTGTGGTTTATTTTGACAACGCTCTCCCTATCGTCGGTATCAGCCCTCCTATCTTGTGGAGACTCCTGCAGCCTTCGTTCTTCGGTACGGTGACCCCGAAGACTTTAACCTCTCTCGAGCATTAAATGGCTGACTTCACCTTCTTACCATCTTCCGTATCCATCTTCATGGGGAATGGATCTTGGATTCCATTGAAACTTTCTTATCCAATTGCAAATACCATATAGGGTTTTGTCATCCATTCTTTACTTAGTATTTTAACATAGAGTGTATATATATATATATATATTTAATATGGAAGCAGGGCGCCATTTTATTTTTGAAATTATAACAGTCTGAAAATTTTTAAATATTCTATCCGATTAGTCCAGTTGTATATGGAAGCTGAAGACACGGGAATGCCTAATGGTTTATTTTTTTAGAAAAAATTTGGAAAATTAAAAAAAAGTTATTGTATCATTTTATTAAATGACTGAATCGATTGTTTATCTGTTAACAGACTAATCGATGACCAATTGACTACTTGTCGACGTGTCTACTATCTATCATGTATCTTACGAAATTTCAATTAACTTTATCATGATTTTTCCAAGAGAAACATTTAACGAGGTACGAGTGTCGTCATAGTAGCATCAAGCGGGTTGTGAGATGGATCGAGTCCCAGTAAATCATTTCGACAGATCGCTGATATCTCAAACGAAAATGGACTATTGACAAGATTTTACGTAATGGTAAAGTAAAAAAATATCTCGACCTTGCGAGCGTAATTTAATTCAGTGCAATTTTTTATTACCTCATGACGTGCTTCGTTTCTCACAAAAGTGGATTTTTTTCATGACTGAAATCTTCGAAAATTGATAAATCTTAATGGAATATTAATCGATGATAAATTGTTAGATATATTTATATGGAAATAAAAAAGTATTGTGTCTAGTTCGTGTATTTCAACACGAAGAAGATTTGCACTCGTCGTCGTCAATATTGGACGGTCGTTTGACCAAAATGACGTTAAGGTATACGTAAAGGGAAACTTTCATGGAAAGACCTACCCCTTGCGAAACTAGTTATCACTGAATTTTCTCCTCGGTGACGCACGGCTTGTAAAGTGAATCAGAGTGTAGAAGGACGCCTAGGATCGGGTTTTGTTCTCATTTCGCGTTACGTGCGACAAAGTTGTTTGCGCACTCGGACGCGCCTAATAAATCGATGAATCATCATCCCTCGAGACGAAAGTCAACCTTGTAGCCAGGGATACAAAATGGCGAGGTTGCAATGGCCGCCAACACGACGCGTTATCTCTTGGAAGCCTGGTCGCAAGTCTTATCAAAGAACAAACATCGGACCCCTCCGTAGGCTTTATGTCAATCAGGAGAAGCGTTACAATTTTCCTTCTTTTTTTTTTCCTAATCCCCTCCTGTCGATCTCTTTCGAAAATAAAAAAATGTAGATTGGAAAAAATTCTACACGCGCTGTACACATTTTTCTATCGTTCGTCTACGTTCTACGATTTAACACCCAGCACGGTAAGACTGCTTGCGTCGACTCGGTGTAAAAATCATAAAGAAAAAATACTCAAGCACCGGTAACAATGTCGAGAATAATTATACACACAATATTACACAAGACAATGACATTTTTATTAGAATAATATTTACAACTGACATCAAATTTTAAACCGTAAGTCGTTACCTTGCTTCACGTAGTACTCTCCCTGCCTTACCCACCAGACGTTACTTTTTAGTTACCCCAACTAGTGCCGCCGCGTAAAGAGGTCTTTTGTCTTTAGGGTTATAACTCGACTGCGTGAATTCTATGTCGTTAGACGGACGGCTATGTGAAAGCTATATAAAAGTGACAGGCGTGTTTATTAGGTTACGGTTTATTAGGTTAGGTTATCTGACGTGTATAAAGAATTCTGTACTAGACTTTGATCTGGAACGGAGATCTGCTACTGTCTAGCGAATATCCATGTTCAACAGTGTATCGCTCGCGTTTTGTCAAGAGTCGACATCAATTGTGTTACGATGGAAGAAAAGTGTCTGACCAATGAGACGTTAGGGGCCGGCCAATGACTGATCATTCTTACTCTCAACTTCCATTTAGACTTCGGGCTGTCCGCTTACGCGACTTCGGCCGAGTATACGAACTGTTCAGGTGCGTGCCACTTCATGGGAGCAAAAGAAGCGGGGGCTGCTAGACACGCGACATGGCTCTTCCTCCTGCGCCACCGTCAACCACCACCTCCACGTTAGTTACTCGCTTTAGACTTCAGTTCGAATCTGATTCTCGCTCGTACCACATCCTGGAGGTATTATCTCTTCATCTTGCGTCGGGCTTCCAGTCGCCTCTACGAAAACATATTTACGTGATAGTGAGCGTGGAAAAATAATTCACAAATTTAACGTACAACAGGAATAACCTCTCTGGTCTTATACGTCAGCGTGTTCAAACTTTTGATGGTCCTTTAATGACTTTTAAAACTTCAAATCGACATCTATATTTGTGATTATTCACTTTTTATCTACGCACGCGGGACAAATGAGACACGCTGCTACCGAGGTAATAATTAACGTATATGATTGGATGATTGTAGTTTTTTTTTCTTCTTTTTCACGTTTAACTCTGTCAGTCGCGGTGCTTTCACGTACGACAGTATTGTATGCTCTTTGGATGACATCTTTATTTGGGTTTTGATGATGATCGTTTTATTGCACGGTCTTTTCTCTTAATTGTACAATTTGCCTGTTATATTGTTATTATTATAAGCAATGTATATAACGTTGGGATTTTCACGGTTCGCTTTAGTGAACGGTACTTTTTTATTAGTATGCTCGCATATTCTTAATATAGACACAGCCATATTTATTTTATTGCATTCAACAGTAATTTTTCCTTTGATAATCTTAAGGACCAATCGCTCTATCTTTTAGATTTAAATCCGCATAGCTTTTATTTTCAAAGTCACTCAATAAATTTCTCGAATTAAACTCCATTATCAACGGTTTGCATTTTCGTAGCATGCAAGACAACCAATGTTTTTGAGAATGATCTAAATAACGTGATATTCGATCTTGTCGCTACTAAAAATTATTATCGATATCACAATATCAATATACGGTACCAGCCGGATTTCCGATCAGCCCACGCATCCCCCTTGGACGGAAACGTGAATGTGGAGAAAAAAGTGATTCCGCGGAGACGCGTGCTCTTCGGGTCACCGGCGGAAGTCGAAACTTGACATTGCCGGGCGGAAGTGACGCGGACCGGGCAAACAGTCTTACATTTTTTTCTGTAGACGTACAAGGTGTGCCGCCCGGCACAAAGACGTCCCTCCGCGTAGGTGTGTTTGTGTCGCGTGCCCAAGAGGAAGACCAACGCGCTCATCCTTATACGAATGACTAATCTTACATTAACAGTTAACAACCTCCGTGCTCTGACGAAAGCAAAAGTGTTTCATGTAGTCATCTCTGATGATTGTCGATCAGCGACCTAGACACTTTAAAGTCTTATCCGCAAAAAGCCCCAATGAGCTGTAATGCTAACTAGTGACTGCTGACTTCCGGTCTTAGTCGAGACTAAATAGACGTCAGACTTCCTCGAGGAAGATCATTTGCAAATTGTTATGGAAGGTGCTCTTGTTGGCGATGATGATGCTGATGATCTTTTTTTTTTCTAGGACACCATGAAGGAGACTTTGGTCAAGCAGGAGATTAAGGTCGAGTGGGACAGCCATCCTCCGGAAAACAACTCTCCCCAGGTTCCGCAGACTGCCGAGGAACAAGCTTGCGGAAGTCCTCAGAGCGTGATCACCACGAGGAGACACGTAAGGACCATCACCACGGCTGGACAGATCACAGAGAGCCTTGCCGAGCCTGAACCAGAGTCTCCCGAACCAAGTCCGGTTGCTGCGAACATTCAACAGGTTATACAGCAACAGCAGCATGTAGTACATGAACAAGAACAGCATTACGTACAGATTTCTCATGGCGGAAGTCCCAGGGAACAGCAACGTGCAGCGGATCAGCAACACGTAGTTTATTCCAACGGCCAGGACAGACAAGTTGAAACATCCGAAGCTGCGGAAGCGACAATTACGCTACCTGCCAAGGAACCACCTAGGTGGGTCACCGGGAACAGTAAATAAAGGACTTCCGGCGACGTTCTCTGGTACATAGAAGAATTTTGTTTAACAGGTACGAGACTCTGGCACCAGAAAGAGCGGAAGTGGAGCGTGTCTACGTCTACGCCGAGGACCCGGAAGTCCGTAGAGACAGTCATCCCATAAACATCCAAGTGCAGGATCATCGGCGTCCTCAGCAGACCCAACCTCACCAAAGATTTAGCCCGCACGAGAACAATCATACACCCAGGTTCCGGGGTTCGCCAACTGGTCATGCCGATGAGTACGAAGCTTCCCCCATGGTATCCCAAGCCGGTACCGTCCAACTGAGTTCCCCGGCACCGCCATATTCACCGCCTGTAGACGGTATAAGGGCGACCCAGCAACAGCTTGTTGCTGCTGGTTACTCCGACGGTGGAGGTGGCTCTGTTAAGTATGATGCGGAAGCTGCTGCTGCTGCTGAAACTATAAAGGGTTCCAGTACATATACCACCTTGGAAACGGTCGCGCTACCACCGTCTCAACCAGTTCAGTACACTCAGTATATATCAGCTGCCGATACCTTTCAGCAAACAGCAACCAGTTACAGTTATACAAAATCTGGCGATTTGTACTTGACTTATCCAACGAGCAGTCAACCGGGTTCCAGAGGATCTGAGGTAAATGTATAAACACGTCAGACGGGTGGTGGGTAAAATTATTCATTCAATATTAAAGAATAAATCTTTTACATCCGACAGGTCGACTCCCCCGGTAGTGTTTATATAAAAAGCGATCCCACCCTGACTTCATCGTCACTCCTAGGGGGCGGCAGACCAGGATCCATTCACTACGAACAACCAGCATCACCAGGATCTCAAGTGACCCTCTACGGCAGTGGTACAACCATGTACCAATGTGTTAAACCCACCGGTGATCAATATTGGCCAACTGGCGCCCAATCCCCACCCCCATCCCTGGACTACGTTCAAGGCTACTCTGGGGTAACAGCAATTTCAGCCAGCGACGCAGCGAACTTGCAGCTTTACTCCGGGGGTACATACAGTATCACAGGGGGTGGAAACGGACCACCCTCTCCTTGGGCTACCTTGCCGCCATCCGGTGGAGACGAGGGATTCGAAGGGCCAATCATAACGAACGAACTCAAGGAATGCGTCAACTGCGCTGCCAACATGACACCCTTGTGGAGAAGGGATGGTACAGGACATTATTTATGCAACGCCTGCGGTCTCTACAGTAAGATGAACGGAGTGAACAGGCCGCCCATGAGATGCGCCAAACCCAAACAGTCTGTCGCACCGGTAATTAATATTGATTTACACATTGATTTTTGGAATCCAGTCATAGCCGCTGTAATTCTTCCAATGAAAATCCATATGGTCCAAACAAAAAATATTACGACCACGAGAAGAACGAGGCCATTGATATTTGTCCTGATAAGGGCTCGATGGATAACTTGCGTACCACGACACGACTTCGATATTAAGTAATGTTTGTGCTCTCTCTTGAGAGAGAAGAGCGTTATCTCAAGCGGAGCAAATAATAACTACGTGACGGGGTGGGTGCTGTTTGCTCTAGTTTCCTTCTCCCTGGAGCACTCCCAGTTTCGTTTTACTTCATCGCGGCGCAAATAGACGTCCCGACACGGGGATTCCGTCATCCTTAACTCGTACGAGCTTCGCTAAATCCTATAGACGGGGTAATCACTCCAGATGATTATCAGCCTGGCGGATGTTAGACATTGAAAATTTAAAGGAGACTTCCGGCTTTCGTACTTCGAATCATCATTTTTCATACGGATATGCAGATACTACTAGGGTTTTTAAACCAATCTCTTTTTTGATCTATATATTTACATCTTCTCTGACCCTGGAAAATTACTTTGATATTTTAGCCCAAGAAGATTCTTATCTGAGCTTTATCAGTTCTGTCGGCGCTTCCTAGAAATTCGATTATTAACTCGCGCGAAAATTAATCCCGATTTTATTTGATTCTTGAATTTCTATTTTCGTTTCTTTTTCTTTTTATTTTCAGACCGGCGGCAGAAGGACGGGCGTGCAGTGTGCCAATTGCAGAACTAGCAACACTACGCTGTGGCGAAGAAATAACAATGGAGAACCAGTATGCAACGCTTGCGGTCTTTACTTCAAGCTACACAACGTAAGTTCCAGATTTATCTTTTCTCTCCCAATTAACCAGAAAACTCATTTCCTGTATCTGGTAATTGTTAGACTTGCTATCACGCAGGTGTGATATCACGCAATGGCATCTACCCCAAGATAACCTTTGCATCTATCCTGTCTATACGAGTTGGTACGATAATCAAGATAACGATGATATCCCTTATAGTGACCTTTTTTTCTTTTTTAAAGGGAAGGACCCATTTTTTCCGTCTCCATGACTTCCCTCGTTCCTTGAATCTTTGTCGCAGTTCCTTCACGAGACTTGAAAAATGAAGAGAAAAAAGTGAGAAGACCACATCCTCGTCGTCGAGAAATAATAAAGCCTGCAAAGTTAAAACAAATTCAGTAAAGACGGCAAACAAGGCCCCATTGCGTCTTGGGACAGTTATATGGTCCCGAGACTTCTTGGAACGTTTCACCTTCCTCAGGATATACACATGACTCGGTCTTATACGGTATAACGTACGTACGTGGAGAAACAAACAGTCGTCTACCACACCTATGGCGCTTGGTACTTTACACTGCAAGAATATCTCTCTCTCTCTCTCTCTCTCTCTCTCTCTCTTTCTATCTTACTCTTAATATACGAGTAACTCTCTCTCTTTTTGTTTTGAATTTATTCTAAAAAATATTTTGAAAGACCAATGCCCACTTTACGTGGAATTGGTACCGTCATTCAATCGTAATACGAGTAACTCTCTCTCTTTTTGTTTTGAATTTATTCTAAAAAATATTTTGAAAGACCAATGCCCACTTTACGTGGAATTGGTACCGTCATTCAATCGTACCTTTGATATCGATCATTCGTTAATTCGACGGCGATATCGTTCAGACGGCGCCATTTTATAGGCTGATTTAGATAACGATGCAACCGATTGATTTATCCTCGTGGACATGAGAAATTATGAAACTCATCAGAAATTTTGTTTCACTTCAATTAATACTAAAACTTACTGTCTCTCCTTGTAATCTTATCCTTCAGTCGATAAGAGACGATCTACTCCCTCCTTGTGTCTCTGGATTCGTTTACCTGTATAGCAAAAAAAAAATTTGAAACTATGTATAGTTAGTGGAATTTTTTTTTTTTTTTTTTTTCATTGATTTAACGTCCGACTGATTCGAGGTATTGACGATTGTACCCGGAATCTTTGGTGAAATACCAATCGATGATTGATCGTCCGTGCATCGAGAGGATTAATATTCTCATAAAAAGTTTCATCCATGATGATTTCATTCGCGATCGTGCCGCCATCTGGCATTCGAGTTAATCATTTTTAATTAATATTAATCTTGGGTCGAACGTCTGAATTGTCTTATCTGCCTCTTCTGCACGCTGGCAGGCATCGATAAGGACACGTAATTATACGTATATGACTGAAATGTGTACCTGAGAGAATTAGATGATTATCAAATGATCAGTGGTGACGGACGTATTAAAGAATTTAATTAAACCTCCTGGTTTACTGTTTAAAAACCGTAAAAAATTTTGGAATTAATTAAAAGAAAATTGTATCGCGTTATTGAGCGGATAAATTATTTTTATTATTTAAATGACGTATCAGAGAATAGGCATCTTATCCATTTATTGTTATGATAGACTTTTTTTTTTGTAATTTTATTATTTTTTTTTGCTTCCCTTCTGGCGGCAAGGCATTTAACAAGAGTCATTGTTGTGTTTAAGATACCGATTTCGAGTTGTATCTTATCGTGGTTGACATACAAAAAAATTGGTCAAGATTAACATTACATAATAATGTTTATAATTAGTCTAAAGGAATTTCTTAATTTTCACCGTCTTCTTTTTATCATAAAATAATATTTTATTTTTCAAATATTCAAATATTCTTTCCGTTCGCCACGGTAGACGTTAATATTGAAATATCTTTGATTGACAAAAAATAATCACGTTACGTAAACTTAATCAATTTGCATCGACTTATCTTGTTTTCTTGATCAAGAATCAATTTTTTTTTTTTTTCTTACCAGCCGATAGGAGCTCCACGTGAGTTTCCGTGTTCGCCAAAAAGAAAAAAAAAACAAGCATCGATTTCAATGATCATGCCCCAAAAAAATTACCTGTCAGCCATTTTGTCATCTTTCTATAAGTAAATATCAGTGTCGATAAAATTGACAACTCCGTTCACCGTTTTTATTGGCATTATCATAAACTTCTCTTTCGTTTACCAGGTGAACAGACCGCTGAGCATGAAGAAGGACGGAATCCAGACGAGAAAGCGAAAACCAAAGAATCACTCGGTGATGAGCGGCGGAAGTCTAGCCGGACCAAGTGGGATGCACAAGACCGAGATTAAGTCCAGCTTACTCGGTGAGTCTCCGGTGAGCAAATTCATTCTTCAATATTTCAACCGTAGGTCTTATCTTTCACAGATAAGATAACACAGTTTAACCTGGACGATCATCTCGTGGCAAGAAAAACAAAAAAAAATATCTACATGGAATGTATGTAGGATTTTCTTTCCCATGGTGTAATCGATTACCGGTAAAAGTCCATGATGGCCGACTAAATATGGTTCCGAGTGTTGAGATCGAGGGTTAGAGAGTAGCAGGATTGAAAGGGGGGAAGTTGGAGGGGGTGGGTCGGCGAGCCACGGGACATCGGATTGGTCAGAAGCGGAGACGTGTGTGCGATAACGATAAGTACTTTTCCTGGATGGGGGAAAATTATACCTCGTACGGGAGGCGAAGAGATAATCCAGTGGCCGAGCTGAATAGTAGTGTAGTATTAAGAGTCTATATATATATATATATATATATATATAACAGAAGAACCTGCCGATCGATTTGTCCATCAAGAACCAGGACGGTTTCTCTGTAGGCGCAATGTTGACTTTATCCGGCTGGATTACGGCTCCCTAGTCGGCCGTGTGTTATATGGCCGGGTATTACTTTATTAGCGTCACCTTATTATCCAGCTTACGCAGCTGCGTGTGGCCTCGCACAGTTATGTCTTAATAGACGTGAATTCACGACTTTTCGTTTTCTATTATTTGTCTTTCGCGTTGACTTTCACATACACCACTATACATTATTGGCGTTAAGAAATTTATCACGCTTCGATGAAAATTATCGTCAGCCTTGTAATCCATCAGTGCTGTATACGGCACGAACGGTAATTATTTTTATTTCTGCCACGTCTGATGGTGACATAAAAATTAGGTGATACGGGAGGATTTTAATTATTCTTTGCCAAACAGAATTTTGGATTTTGTTCATATTTTTTGTTATGTAATTTGCGGTACGACTGATAAGAGGATTCCGAATGATTGGTGTGATGAATATCTTTTTTTTCTTGTTTTTTTTTTTAAAGTGGACCCGAAGCTGCAGCTGAATATGTTTACCAGCGGTGGTGGTAATGGGAGTGGTGATGAACATTATCTTCATGTGGGAACGCTCGCTACGGCGCAATTGGCGCATGCGCACTCACCCCTTGCGTTACCATCGGCCGCGGTGTTGAATCGACAAACTACCCTAACGTGAGTGTACATGATTTTTGTCATTCGTAAATGATATTTGATCATTTTTAAAATCACTTTGCATAACGGTAGTCTATTTTTTTTCTAAGCATCATTGTTCTTGAGTGCTGCATTTTTAAAAACATGTTTCCGTTTAACCTTTTCCAGCGTGCCCCCATTAGAACCAATGAATAGTCGATCGGGCACAGATCCTACCTCGGTCATCACTTCGACGACAGCCGCACGTACCGATCGGTCTTAATGGTTATTTTTTTTAAATATACCGATAGATTCCTACCTTAGTGGCCGCGCTCTACATTACCGACGCACGGTATCGTAAATCCCTAGAGAATAACGTCGCTGAACACGATCGCCATCTGTTCGAGTCAGTACTAAAAATAGAGAATCACTTTTATGATTCTCCGACTATGTATTGACTGAAGAAAAGTGACTAGATTTGACGTGTTTAACGCAATTCCCACTGTAGACAATTCATAGTTTCTTATATGTAGAAAAAAATTTTTTTATTGAAAAAAAAATAATCGTCTTTATCCACCCGAGACATTTTCACGTGCAGCTACTTGTAAATAGCTTTTATACGGCGCACCCAAAGAATTTATGTATACGAATTTACCCCAAAGAGTAATATATATATACACACATACATAAACGTAGATATGTAATCATGTAAGTACAGAGAATTAGTATATAAGAGTCAGTATAGAAGAAAAAATCTATGGGGATTATACGCGAAGATTAACTGTACGTTATTAATTTCATTTCTACTCTCTTCTTTTCTCTTTTTCTTACAATCACGTGTAAAGACACGCCTGTCACGTCCTTTATTGTATTGCCAAGAAAACGGCCGTGTATTTTAATTTATAGAGCAACGATAACGTACCGATCACGTTTTTATTTCCGCGCGCGATCCACAATGGAAACAGCCCATACGTTCTTCTGGGACAGGGCTCTTTGTCAAAGAAGAAATAACCTGTCACCAGCAGCGCAAGATGCATGCACTTGACGCTGTAACATAAAGCTGCGTACACAAGGTTCTCTTTGGAATAATAGTAGAAAGATACGTCGCTTGGCGTCTTTGATCGTCGCGACGGTCGGCAGTAGCGCTTTGTACGTTGCTTTACAACGTAAATCGTTAATCGTCAAATAGCATATCTGTAACGTCGTCGCGCGACGCTTTTACAAAAGCAGCCTTTACACGCCGACGGAGTCCGATATTATAAGATATCAATAGAGAAAAAGCATACTATTAATTTATATAAATCAATTTCATTGTAACAGGAGTGCGGGACTTGATTGTTTTGTAGGTTTTTGTTTTTGTGTTCCTTGTATGAAACAATCAGAGACTAGCGTACTTATACCTATGTGTATTAGAGTTAATTGGTCTAACTGGCTGATCAAGTATGTTTAAGAATTGAAAAGAAAAATAATAATAGCGGTCCGGCTTATGGATGCGAAATTGGTATGCATGAGTGCGAAAGAAGAACAAATGAAAACGAAGCTTAATGCTTCTGAGAGAAATAGCTTCTTTTTTTTTTTTTATAAATGTACTTACACAAGTGTCACTGTCTAGATTTCCACTTTACAGAGTTTAAACAGGCTTAATCGATCATGTGCAACATTTGAAAAGAATACACCAACGTGATTCGTTGATGCCACTTAAATCCTGAAATATGGAAACGTAGTAATTGATACGTGATTTTAGAAATTGGCTCAATTCTGTAAAATCTGAGTACTTAAAACGTTTTCACGTTTAATTAAAAAAAAAAGGCCCGGTAACTTATTTTCAAAATATGGTAATGTACTTCAGAGCGCTTTTACACCGACGTACAGTTTGTTACTCCCGGATCCATAAGTGTATATATATATATATATATATATATGCACATGGATGTGTATCCGAGGGATAATTTATACGTCCCATTTGTATGCATCAAGTGCACGAACGATATCTATGTAACGAAGGTAGAATAAAATCGTTTTACCCTACATTAGCGAGAGCAATATTTTTGTATTTTCAATTTCACTCGAATTTCGCCCAATCGCTTTGGAAAAATATCTTATTGAGGCGATTAATATTATTTTTTAATATTTAACGATTTTTTCGTCTTCCTTCGGAGGTCCATGAAGATTTAGAAAAAAATAAGGGTAGAGAATCTTTGAGAATTTTCTTAGTCTTCAATTTATCTATGGAGACGGCTAATTAGCTTGAATGCGTTGTTACGCAATCGAGCAGTTCGAAGGGTAGTTGTGCATATATGTATATATCTGTATAGGGGTAGTATACAAACGAGACGGTCAATGTCGCCACGTTGGATTTTAAGGGTGGAGGGTGGCTAATGTAAGATAGGAGAGCGTAAGGGACCCACGGAGTGGGGCAGAATGGTAGAATAATAGTGAGAGAGGTTAGGGGCTAAAAGAGAAGAAGAAGGAGTCGTCCCATCAGCCTAAAGAGTGGCTATCGAGCCGGCCCTGAGTCCGCTAAGGGCTATTCCATGTTAGCCGGTCTCCCCACGCTCTTTTTTATTTTACCTTTGACTTTTTGTCAGGCGCAAACGTGGCGCCGCCCTCCAACCACGACTCCACTCCACCTTCCAGGGATCGTTCCGCGTCCCCTTTTTTTTTCTTCTCCTTTTCTCGATCAACTATCGGTAAAAGCGATTTACAATATAAAACAAGAACGTGGCTCCTCTTATTCAGCATATCTCGGCTGCTGTGCTTGGAACCAACTCATTTTAGTATTGAATATTATATTATAAACGTTTAACGAGTATATTGAGGTAAATTTAAGAACAAAAGAAAGATAAAAGTCAGTAAAAAATAGTTTTTGAAATTCTAGCATAAATTAATATAAATTATTCTTTTAACCTTGATAATGAAAACCAAGTATGATTTTGGATATGATCAATTATATGGATCGATGAATCGAGAATGACTCATTGTTTAATAAAAATATTGACATTTTTTTTTATTGTTTTAGGATATCTTGGTACATAGAAAACTTGCTGATTATTTTTATACCGTTTAGTCTCAAAATTTGTTTTAATATTTAATCAAACTTGTATCAATCAAAATATTTTCAATACGTACCTTCTTTCGCTGCTGTAGTAGTTTCAGGGCTTAAAGTCGACCCGGCGGACAGACGGCGACTGCATTCTTTGACTATCACATCCACTTCACTAGATTCCCAGAGATTCATCGCGGAAGAAGACACACGTCCTCTCCTCCTTCCACACGTAGTATACATGCACGGCTTGTCAACCTTGTGGAAGTACAGGATACGTTTGTAAGGGAGGCGCCAACATTCTGCCCCCGAAAAGGCATCTTGTATCTTAGAAATTCCAAGTCCGGATCGTACCTTGTGTCTCGACACGCTGGTAAGACCGTGGAACAGAAAATTGTATTGTGTCACATTATCAAGATGGATCGAAAAGAAGTGCGCAGTTATTTGGAACAGACGCAACGAATATGGAATGTAGTAAGGAGAGAGGTAAGTAAATATATAATTGTTATAAGTCAAATGAATTATTCTTAAACTGGACTTGGTCGTGTGTCAGATAAGGGGATACTGTCTAATTTACCTTAATTCATTGGAGATAGAGCTAGATGGATTCTGTGTTATGACAAAGCGTCGATTGTGTATCATCTCCTGGAGATAGATTCTAGGAACATGGATATGAACCATCCACTTTTTTTCCTCGTTTCAAATCTGTAAGAACCGTTAGAGATATTATACAAGTGTATGTGAATGTAAAGGCATTGACAGTCTCCCTGAAGTATCTGAGAGGAAAGTTTGATTGTAATAATTGGATTAATCATCAACTAATGGATGCTTTTGATTATCCCTAATCAAATTCTTCCAATCATAACCCTAACCTAGTCTTATTGAACGTTATACCAAGTCCGTATACTCGAATTGGATTAATTCGATATCTATCGACTACGTAAATATTATAAATGCTATCTTAAAGGTATACACTGTATATAAGAGTGCATCAGCTAATTGTAAGATGCACGTTCGCGGTTCATGGTGGAACGAAGAATTCGGTTAGGGGGCCGTGGAACGAGAATTCAAGACATGTGTTCTCGTAGGGAGCATTTTTAGTTCCGGAAAATTCCGTTAGATGGAAAATCCGAAAATCTATAGCGAGGACCACGTAGAATGTAAAATTTAATACGTAGACTTTCAACTTGTAATACAAATAAGCATTGCGATACGATTAAACCACCGTGTACGGGTCTATGTCTTACCGAACGTACGACAAAACAATTGCGAATTCAATATTCGACGTGAAGTTACCGCAGAAAACTAAGGCGTTCTGCCGGTATCAAAAATCCGTTAGAAATTTACTAAATTTCGAACATAAATCCATTATTATGTATGCTACCCCTTTGAACTTTCGTCTCTATTTTGTTTCTTGATCTATGACTTTTACAATTACCTTTTTTCGATATTCAAAAGACAAAGATAATTATATTTATTTGCGAACGGAAATTAAACGAACAATAATAATATGTGCAATTGATGGGTAATCAAAATATATTCAATGGTTGTCACATCCGACTTTCAAAATCCTGCACCGTTACACCGCAAATCCCAAATGTGCATCTTAACTGATCCACTGTATATGTATTCAATAATTAATTCTCTTGCGATCTTATTAAAAATAATTATTGGATCCACGAAACGTTATCAGTCAGATTTGAAAGCTTAACACTTACAAGTTGAAACGTTGAGAATCGATTGGCCTGATTGATAAGAAGAATCTATTTTCTGTTTATTATCAGTAATCGTATGATCTAGATTTGTCATTTTAGGTGTTCCATGTAACCAGGGAATACCTGAGCGATGTATTGATACGATAATTATTAAGTTTGAGTACAGTATATTAGCACGCTCATCATTACGACAAACATTCTTCTGATAAGCAAGAGGTGTCTTATCATTTTCTGATGTACGATTACAACTTGTCAATTAACAAATGGCTGGACTTACCGAACAAAGGATAAACGAATGATCGAGATCAACTTAAAGTATCAATTAAAAATAATCCGTGAGTACGACTCGTCACTTAAATTACGCCAAGCTTTGTCCCGTGACTAATTCGCCTTACTGCGCGTTACATATGATTATAAAGATCGATAATTTATCGAGCACACGAAATATTTACAACTGTTAGTATTTCCTGTCTTTTATAAATTGCACTTTGAGAAAATGACAAATAGCAATTTGAAATACAAAGAATTCCATAGGGGAGTTCAATTACAGAATTTGAAATTGGCGTTCTTAAAATTTCTGACGATTGCTAGGTATGTATATTGAGCTTACAGAAGTTTTATACAGTTTAATTTTAACCTTTTTTCATTTTATACAGTTGGAAACGTATTGTAATGCGTTAGGGATGCGGTCCACGTATCCCATGGGATCCTATAAGGATCATAGGAAGCTTGACAGTCAACCATGGCGCCAACGGGTCATTCTTATCAGACAGCACCGTTACTTTTTCTCTCAACGATCTCTTTGGGATGGTTCTTTTTTCCTTTCTCTCTCTTCACTTTTCTAGGATCTCTAGACAGAGACAATTCTTCTAATCCTTTTCAATTCCTACATCTTCCATATACAGATCTGAGTCTTCACAGTCATCCTCCGCCATCATTATCTGCTAGATTAACCAAGGCATTACAGGATTGACGCGTTCCCTCGCAAGAATCATTTATATCTAACCGACCCCAACCCTCCGAACGACGTTCTACGTTGTCGTTCACGGCTCACACATGTCTTACCAATATGATGACTGATCACCTGCGCTACTCGCGATCGAAGATTTTACTTGAGAACTCAAAGATTAACTGCTCCCTGCTACCGTTGCACTTAGCTACTAAGAGATTAATAATCCGAGGATTTGTTTCGGCGCTGTTGGTTCTTCGATTCTTTTATTTATCCTTTTTCTTCTTGAATTACGCATGGCTTTCCGGTTCTTTGTCGTGTTGATGTTGACAGCGATTACCTGGGGACAATTCAATGATAGCTGTTTATTTCGTGGTACAGACGAAAATGTGGAAAATTGGTTTGGGTCTTGTGTCGGAAAAGAACGACTTCCTGTAGGACGCCATTTTGGTTCACTATGAAAAGAATTCTGTGCACTGCTTCAACTGCGTGAGCAAAGAATTTTTGAAAAGACGCCTTAGGGACGAAATTGAGTTCTTTGGAAAATTTCAAAGAAAATTGTATTGTTATGGTGTTTAGTAATTTTTTAAAAATGTCTCAGGTCAAATAGAGATTGCCGCTTAACACTGTAAATTAATAAGTGAATTGTTGTTATGCAAAATTGCTAATGATTATGGGGATTGTCGATTTTAACAGATAACACATAGAAAGCTGCAATTAGAGTATTTATCTATTATGCAAATCCTCAACGATTTCCGGTAGTGGCAAAAGACTTGTACTTGTTCATATTGTTGTTTTACTTGTAAATAATTATTTTATTCACCCGTACATGCTTTCAGATAGAAAGCATGTTAGCATAAACAGAGATATTTGATACGTGTCAGCGCGAACGAAGCCGACATACGTGACAACTAAAAGTCTGTCTTTGCGTTCAGATAAATAACAATTATGGTTATAAATTAGGATGAATTGAAGTGGCTAATTTTAATAAGATATTGTACCCATTTGGCGTATTCACATCTGGACTACTAAAATCCGAAGATATCTGTATCGCAATCCTTGATGGATATTTTATAACCGTGTAAATATCTCTTATGGAATTGCCACCATGCAAGTAAGAAATTCCAGCGTTTACTTTTTGTTCAGATTCATTGAAATTACCAATCCAGATGAAGTTTGCCGACGTATTAAGTTCTCTGAGGATTCAACCAGACTTCATAATCGGCCATTCCGTCGGCGAGCTGGATTCTTCGTATGCCTATGGCTGCCATGCTGCTTATAATCAAGAGGTAGTTGGTAATTTTCATGTAATGATTCTGGAAAAAGGATTAGAAAATAATTAGAGTATTCCTTTGTGTTGGGAAAAGTGATGAAAATGACTTAATAAATATACAGAAATAATTTATTGCGACGGTCAGTGTGTAGATTGCCATGAAGGTATCTGACAGCAGCTTTATTTTGTATTTTGTTAATTAAAAGCAGAATAATAATGACTTTTTATTTAGATTTTTTGTATTTATGTATCTATAGATTTGAGGTAAGTATAAAGAGACAAAATAATTAATTTTAAATCTAATCAATGTAATCAAGAGGATAGATATATTATCAGCAATTAAAAAGATGCAGATATCGATCTGCCAGTTAGTAAATTGATATAAAACAAATCCAGTGATGATTCTGCAGTTGAAAATAACTTTAGCTTAATTAGTACAAAGAAAGATTTTGATGTAAACTATATAAAAGCTAATGTCAAACAGTTCCCAATGAATAAGCGTATACAAATTTTGTACAATGAAAGAAATTCTGAACATGAAAAGTAAAAATAAAAAATAAAAAGTTTGAGCCCCAAGAACAATACAGAGATCACCTATGTACCAATAAGAAGAAACGAATTCCCATAATCTCTTCAGGACGCGAGAATCACCATGAATAACCAGCATCCAAGAAAGATCCATATGAGAGCCAATACCTGCAAGATCCCCACCATATATATAGCTGTAGATATAGGTACATACGTTTCAGTTTGTCGCAATAAATAAGCTCAAAGCGCAACAAATTAGATCGACGATCTTGCGCGGAACATCGCTTAGACCAGTCTCTCGCTGTGTTCGCGATATTTCATGCTGAGCTCGGAGTAAGTTAAGTTGCCCCATTGGAGCCCACTCGGCCGCACCTTACAGAATCCCCTTGCATCTCCACCATGGACCTATCGGCCACCTTCGCCAACCTTTCCAGCGCGATTCTTTTGGTTTCTGCCTTAAGCCACAAGAATCGCAGCTCTTGGTTCCTCTGGCTCCCTTGGCTCATGCTTCTTTCGTTCCTGGCTTTGCTTTATTCGCACGTTTACCGTCCTCCTTTTTTTCCTTGGCATCCAGCATCCCTCGCCCACTTGGACCCTCGCATCTTCTGTGTCCTGTGTACCCGCGTACCGCTCCGGTTTCCGGGAAGAGACCGCCGCCGACTGATTAGATTAGAAGAATCAATTTGTGACTAGAGTTTGTTACATGTATACATACTGTATTTATACTATACCTATATATCGCAGTAAGGATTCTTGCTAAAATCCTTTTTCTTAGAAACAAAGTCCTTGGATATAAAAAGTTTCATATTTCTCTTCAATCTGGATATTTAAGGCTTGTCCATTTCTTACAGGTAGGTACACTGCAAACGTATAATATAAAATATTATGTAATAACTTCATGAGATATATATCAAAAATTGATAAAGACCTTTTCAAAGTTATTTTCTAAAAATTCTGTTCTATTTTATACTGTCAGCACGTGGCGACCCTTATTTTGGAAACGATGGGTGTGGTTGCTTAGTCCTTTCTGGTACTTTAACGAGTCCGCAAATAAATTTAAGTAATGAGTCGTTTCCCGTGTGTCGTTACAGTCGAAATTTGAGAATAGTTGAAAGATTAAAGAAATGAAAAAAAAAGAAACGTGAGTATCACGATAACTCACAAGTCCAACCGAAGGAGATCTAAGGAGATTTCTCATAGAGAAACACGCGAGTACCGTAACTGTGAGAGAATAATCCAACAGGCCGCCATTTTATCGTCTAATGGCCATTAGTGTACAGTAATTGATTACGTTTACGCATTAATCAAATGAGATCATTGTTGGTTATAAATCCTAGTGAATTGACGGCATCACGAAGTACCTCACGCTCTAGGAGACGCCTATTCGAAATTCTTCAGATATTCGAAAATTTTAATGACTCCTAGATGATTTGTAATACCAGACAGTGAACTATCATCTGGTATAAAATAACGCGTAGGCTCGAACGACATTCTTTACGACCGACACTTAAGACTAACATTTATCTATTCGCTGAGCGCTCGCGCATGCGCACATGCTAGGAACGAAATTCCGACACCTGTTATGATCCTCGGCGTATCGAATCGCGGGAAAATTTGAAATCGAGCGTATAAATTTCAATTGGAAAAAAATAATCTAGGAACAAAGAATAGCTAGCATCAGTACAATTCTTCTAGGTAAAGAAAAGCTTTGAGTATACAAAGGAGGTCCAAGAAGGATATATGTATTATAAAAAATACAATACAGCCCCCATGTTATTTTTATCCCATTAAGAAAAATCCGATAAACGTACCAAACGGTCTCTTTAGTGCATTCGCGTGTACCAGCGGAAGTCGCGTGTTCGTCTAACCCAGAAGTCCGCCTACCTCGTTAACATTGGGAGGAAGAGAAGGGAGCTGTACACCCACCTATTAAACACTCTATCCATTAGGGGTGCAGAAAATTCACCCTAGGGACTTTGCACTTTCCGGTGAGGTTGCTTGTGCGGGTTATTATTATCTTTATTCCTGGAAATAAATAGTAATGAAATGTACAGGCTGATGGAATGACGATATTCGTTATGGCATTTGGTAACGTACAGGGGTGTACATTTAATACGATAGAACAACGAAATTCTCGAGGGTTATAATATCGGTACGTCACTTTTCAAGATACAGCAGCAGTGGGAGAGCCAGTGAGGTGAGCAAAGAGAGCAGAGAAAACTAAAGACAGCAAATGTTAGGGTGGGCACCCTTCGTCAAGCTGCACCCTCCAATTCTCTGATCGGCGCCACGCCTATCTCTACCGTTACTTACCGTCGAGTTGCACCAACCATATTTTATCCGAACGTCTACCAAGATAATGAAGGCATTATAGCGCTTTCGGCTGATTGATCAGATTTAATTAATGTGTGTACCTACCACGGGTAAGTATACGTTCCTGAAGTACCAACGGAATAAAAATAACCATTAAACTTCCCATACAAAGCAGCGTCCAGCGTGAGTTAACCTCAAAATGTCAAATAAAAGTTTGTAAACATCTAACCTCAAAAGTGACACTTGCTACTATAAATTGTTAAAGCTCACCTAAAATGCCATTGACAAAGCCTTGATTAATTCCATTGTAAAAAGAATGGATCTTAATTAAAGTGGACAATCCAGTGGCCGAGGGCTCGGATCGCAGCGATCCTTGATCAGCCAATAAAGAAGAGCCGATGCTAATGCGTGCACGAAGAAACGAAGGAACAAGGCACTTTTCCTGGAAGCAGTTCTCCTCTTGTCAGACAGATAATTTTCGTCCTGTCGTAGGTGATTCCTCCGATGGTGGTGATCGTGCTCGTGGCGACGATGGTGGTTGTGCAGCAGAAGTCTCGCGCCTTCCCTCCTCCCGACGCCAAAGGCATTGCATTCCACGACGCGCGCTAATGGACGAACGAATAGGAGTGTGAGTGCCCGGAGTGCACTCTCCTCGAGGTTCCCGATGGTTGAGGACCAAGAAAAGGCAACGGGGAGGACCACTCGGACCCCCTCTGAGTGCATTAATACCTGCTTCGTTTATTGGGCTGCCATGTTGGATGCACACTGCTGCTATAATGCTACACATAATGCCTGTACGAGTCTACACTGGCGACCAATCAGAAAGGTATGCACTTTAGGTGCTTATATATAGTACAGCCTTTTTAAAAAGGCACATTTTTTTTCTTTACATTTTACTGTCAACCTTGACTTTCTTGAGAGTAATAAGATCCCTGATGATAATTCCTGTATGGTGTGTACCTCTATGTGGTACTATTATGTTGGTCATATGTTGTTTTTAAATTTTCAAATTTTAATGGCTATTTTAATCTTTTTAGAAATTTTATTCATTCGATTTTCTGGATGGCGACTGGCACGCGTTTCCTGTCGCGCCCTCACGTCAAGTCTCTGGAGAAGAATATCCTGGAGCTTTATATGGCGTAGTCCTAAAGGAGCATGGCTTTTATATGGGTATCTGAAGGACCGCGAGAGAAAGATCGTATCACGGTGATAATTGGTAGCCGAGATCGTGTCCGGATAAAGGACAAATCTCTCCGCCTGCACAAAACAGCTCCATTACATTACACTACCTTGGGACGACTTCCCAAACAAGACAGATCCCTTTTTGGGTATGGTATCCCGTGCTTGGAAACGATCTGGATACACCTATGAGATGTCTATGGGTATTTCACTATACTACCTTTCACGTGTAATTTCGACCATCTTACAGGTATTTTTTGACATTATTTCTCCCTTGATTTCTGTCGAAGATAGCTATGAAAAATTCTGGATCCTATGTACCTAAATGTACTGTACTCGTATTTCAAGCAGAATGACCCATCTATGTACTCTATCGCGACTTCACCATAGCAATTAGTCCTTGAACCTTCCATAAGTCTCATAGTCTCTTTTTTTCTTTAGGTACGCGATAAAAGGATAGAAACGGATACCTTCAAACATGGAGTGCCAATTGGATGTACATGGAGTCTTGTTTCACGTTAGACATGCCCAGAGGTATCTGGCGTCATCGATATTTTTAGATTCTCAAAAAAAAAAAATAAGTAGACAGACACACTAAGGATTTTAGAGAATTGGAATCCCTGACTCAGGACAACTAACTGGAACGGTTTTTACGGCGCATCCCCCAGAAGGAAAAGTGGCTTCCGCTTTTCTGATCCGTATCGTCCCTGGTCTACCTGGCAGGATGTTTCCGGTGAGTACGGGAAAATGCGTGTGTCCGGACCCTCAGGAATACTTTGCAGATGACGTCCTTTCTATTTGTTACAGGATATCCACTGGTAAGTTATCCCTACCCCTATACTGTATATACGTATATATACATACAGGGTAGTTAACCTGGCCATCGCAAAATGCATCCAAAAATTATGATGCACCTGGGTTTATTTCTCCTTACAGTTTCATAAGACAGCTCTAATTTTCTCAGGGCATTCAAATTTTATTACAAGGATACTTTCGCTATTAGAAAAGGCGATGCAGAATCCATTAACACAGGAGATACCATCCGTCGGCTTCCAATCAGGAGTTTTAATTGGCCGCGTGGCAATAATCGTCCCCACGAGAGAAGAGTAAAATATACCAGGTTCTGTAATTACCCCAGGTGCATTTTTCACCAAGCGATACAGCTTTAATCCAGAACTGTGCAAAGTGGGATATCTAATTGGTACCCGATATCAAAATATTCTATTTGTTTCATTTGACCATTAACCATAGCTGGCATGATTCTACCCAAGATCTATTATTACATAAAATATCAGTGAAAAGTATACAGCATTCTGATAGCTAATCTTTTATATTTTTAATAATTCCAAATCAGATTGTAACTTTCTATTGTATCACTGCTTAGCAAGTACTTAATTGCACCTGGTGGCTAATGATTTCACTATGATAACAATTAAGAAGGAACAAGATAGACTCAGATAGACACTATAAGAACTCAGTAACCACTGTCACATGTGTATGACACTTTACATATGAAGGTACTCATGACCTAAGTATTAGAAAAAAAAGATCACGAAGTATAATTAGAATGACATTGGAAGTACTAAGGATTATTTTCGTTTTCAGGAATTTCCAAAAAATTATAGAATCAAGTAATGAAGAGGCAAAGTGGATACCTGGAATCTAAAAAGAATAACAGTCCTTCATCTATAAGTTAAATTAAAGAAGTTGGATAAATAGCTGTTGGCTAACTGAAGGAATTGTATGGAGTCCATAAATCCAATGGGTTCGCGTCCGTAGGGCGTCGCGCGAAGATATCCATGAGGAACGGTCCGTGGTTTTATCCCCGACTGATCTCGTCGGACATTATAGCCAGGATCGTGCGAGGGAAGATTTTATGAAAATTAGAAGGGGCGTACTCGCCGGGAACTGGTGTGGGCGTCCTGGCTCCTCCCCTGGGCACAGAAGAGAACGCCTGTAGCCTCTACTATCTGACTCCGTTCCCTCCTCTACGAAAGGTGACTGTCCAGGGCAGTTTCAGAGCCGCAGTCAACGACTGCACCACGTCCTGATCCTGGTCCCTGTTACTTGGTCCTCGTTCAGATCCTACGAGCCGACCAAGCTTGCGGATCACGTTGATGAAACTTTTCCAATCACAATCAACGCTCAGTGAAACATCCCCAGGAAGTACAATTATTCTTATTCGCACTGTGGATGATCTTAATCGTGAATCGTGACTTTGTGCCCCTTTAGTAAAAGAAATCAACGCAATTTGTATCATCAAGGGGATGATAGTGACCTTTGTGAAAATCTTAATCATCTCTGGATAAATAGTGTCTTAAACTAAAGAGTGTATCTAATTCCCGGTGCCATTGACAGTATTGACTGATAGTGTCTTGTGATCCTGTAAACAGTTAAACAGATAATTAATTTTTTTGCCAGTATTGACAGTGACAGTCGTTACTCTGATTCCATAAGAAATAAATGATAAAAAAAAAAGAAAAGTACCTTAAAGAGTATATAAGCTGAAACAAATGAAAGTAGAAGATCAAATAGATCTTTAGTAAATTCAAGGAAGCTTATGTAAAAGTAAAATATAAAAATTCCATAAAACTCCTGCAATCTCAGCACCTACCGAAGTAACTGAAAAATCAAATAAATCAAATTGATAATCCAATCTTAAGATAATCTCAGCGCGAAAGAGAAGTCTGACGGCAAAGTAAGCGCGCGTTGCAAAAGGAGCGGCCCGAGCGGCCAGCTGGAATATTTATCAGAGAAACGAACGCGTAGTTGCACCGCGGTGCGTAGGACTAATTAATTACGTCGGCGAGAAGAGCTGCGTGCTGGGCGGCGTGCGCAATTAATTATTCAAATAAGACCTGACGAGGAGTAAAAAAACAAGGGCAAGGAAAAACAAATAGAGAGAAGGAAAAGCGACTCGCATGCTCTGGGATCCTTGGCTATCAGGCAAGGATCGAGGATAACGCCGTACCTATACGCCTCAGAAGGAACTTTACTTCATTCGCAAGACGTTATCAGGACGCCGATCCTCTCTGCGGCTAACCATGTCAATCTTGGACTGATTATACGTGAGTACCTAGGTCTCTAGCTCGTTAAGTCCTTCCTGCTTAGTGGTTATGGACCGGCCAATCCTGTCTCGATCGACCCCAGCCACGTGCAGCTAAGAGAATTACTCGATAGCTCAGTTCATTCAATATTTAACAATCCTACAGACTCGTCGAGCCGCGACAATATTAATGCGATAATTAATTATTATATCTAAGTATATATAAATTATAAAGCTGATAAAACACTATTTACTTAGCGACCAATAGAATTTTTCTTCTACCTCCGAACCACCAAGGCGTCTGTACACTGTTGTCATATGTTTCGTTCTATACATTGGACATTGTTTCTCATATGGTAACGCTCGTTTATCAATTTCTTTGCATCGCATTCCATATAAATTTTGTCACGATCAGCCATCTACGATGACGACCATAAATCTAACCAAGCAACGGTTGCGTATAGCGAGATGCAATACGCGCGAATTAACATGAATAATTCGAAACGACGAAGGATCGATAAATCACGCGGTGATGCAGCCTATAAGGCGACTATCGGGAACAGTTATTGCAATCGAGAGTATGAAATATTTTACTGCATGGCATGACATTAGCAGCTCCCATCTGGCGCAAGCGATACGCTGCTAACACGTTTGGCCTCTTATCTATTCCGTCATTATCGCAAAAGTAAAATTGTATCGCGTGGTCCATTACTCTTTCATTTTTTTCTTTTAAATTAACCAATTAACACGTATCGCCAGAAAATTATTACCTCGAATCACCGTATAAACTCGAGCACTTAAAAACCAAAGTAAGGTACGGTCAAATGGTATGACAAAAAGCTTGAATAATAATCTCAAACAAAAAAGAGAGATACTCATTATCAACAAAGATTCAACGATCCATGGCGGCACCGGCATCGTTTCGCTAAATGACTTTATCTAAGCAATTTCCCGCAGAATATGCATACCGATAATCAGCAGTGTCTATCGGCAAGTGTCGGTACCCCTACGAGGCACAATGTTATTCTATGCATAATTACAATTTATTTTTTTTATTTTTTTACTAAACAGTATCAGTGCTTCCGCCAAATATTCTGTCTAATTGTACGTTAGGCCAGATTATGGTATTTATATTGAATATACAGGATCGTCCAATGGAGTCTCTAAATTTCCTCTCTACCCTTGTTACGGTAAGAAACTATTGCTACGTAAGGTAGGTAGGTGGATACATAGTATCGAGTACTCATAAAACAACAGTCAGCTCTTGCGCCACGGAACAATGCTATCCCTATCGTGGTTTACTCGCTCGCTTTTGGTATCGCTTATCGCAGCACGATGTTCCGTCCACCCGTTCCACCCGTTCGTCCGGCCGTTCTTGCTTTGTGACAAGTGTTGTGCATGCGGGCGGAGCTCGTACTTTATTATATGGGTCCCCCTGACAACCGCTCTGACCGCCATTAAAATTGTAGTTGTAGACAGAGAGGACAGGGAGTAATACCATGGTCTATGCTCCAATCCTGGTACCATTGTTCTCCATTGACGAAACGTCACTGGTTCCTCCGGTTGATGAGGAAGAACGCGATTGGTTCTTGGAGAACGAGATCGGTTACTCTTGGTCCGCGTCCGACCGTTTCGTTCCTCTTGTTGACGGAATCCTCTGTCGGTTCTGAAATAATTAACAGAAATAAACAAAATTTGCGATTAGAAAGTCGCTACCGGAAGTCATGTAATCGCTTAAGAATAGTCAGTACCATGATAGCGTATCGTTGCTGCTGATAGTCATGCCTACCTATCCAAACTTCATGGTAAAGTTGGATAACAGCAGGGAATTGTCAGTGGAATAATTTACCGAGGAATCAGTATGGGTGTAGATACGCAATGAGGTTAGGTACCATACTTCAGGTTCACGTGCCAGGAGGTGTCCTTTAGAAAGTGATCGACTCTGGGAGTATCGTCGGAGCAAAAATCTCTAAAGACCAGGTAAACAGATTGAAAAAGAAAAAGAAATACGGAAAATCAAGTCAGGTCAATCCATTGAGAGTGGCTTTGGGCTTCTCTCACGGAGTGAAGTGCAGGCCAAGTCCCGTGGCGGCAGACTACGAAGGCACTCGTCGGGTTTTTAGGCCTAATTAGTTGTCGCCCGGCGTCTCGTCTCGTACCCGAAGAATCGAGCTTGGTCGCCGCAGTGCCAGCTTATAGCAACAACACAGCCGGACCCTTTTTCTTTTTACCTCGTTCCTCTCCTTTTTCTCTCTCTCCAGCATCTTCCCACTCTTCCCTATATTCGACTGGATATCGTCTTCACCTTTTTCACGCACTTCAACTTCGTCAGTGCATTAGAGTCCAGTAGGGAGCGCGATTAATTTTTCCATTCCATTAGCAGGATTCTTTCTTACCCCCTTTTTTTTTTCCTCTCTCTTAAGCATTCCCTCGGCGTAGGTGTGCCAGATTAATGGACACGTTTTCACAGCGTCCCACGAGTCACTTTATTCGCCACGTGAATCCCGTTTTCAAAATCTAATCGGACTGCCGATACTGCAATATCCTGCCACTGTGTAGATCCCTGCTGATAACGGTGAGAATTAAAATGACGATTCACGGAATTGAACAATCGCCCTTTGCTACTTGGAACTGAATAATATTCCAGATCCTATCTGGGATAAGTAACGTGGGCGAGTATATAACATACTTACCATTTGTATTTACACACCTGAAGGTAAGAAGCCGTTTATGGGGCTCTCATCGTTCCACCTTGGTCCGTTGTCAATGCCTTTATGTAATACGCGTGTCTCATATTTTACCTGGATTTTACGGGTCGTGCTACCGGAATTCACCATCAGGGACGTAACAAAAGTTGTATGGTAGTTTGGGATCCTTATGAATGTATATGTATACACAGGCCGAATATAATTTCCAGCTATAATAAACAGTGAGAAGATCAGTCAAAGTATGTATGTATTCAATTTGAATATATCATTACGTCACCCGTTATATCCTTACTGATAAAGAATCAGTAGCGCGGTGTAAGTAGTTGATGAAAGTAACGTCCATAAAGTATGTATAAATCTGTGTGAGAAGTCAGTTATTAATTATAGATTAACGAACGGGGATGATCATGCATACTTTTAACAAACCTCGCATAATTCTTCATTTGCGTGGGTGTAACTATACAGGTATTAACGGACTTGCATATATTTTTCTTTATTCCATAGTCACGTGTATATCCAGTCGGGCGCAAGTCCTCTCGTTTCCAAGTTGAGCGGCTCATTAGCTGCTATGTAATTTTTAGGGAGCTGTCCAGCCGTACGGCTGTCCGTCCGTGTCTGCGTTCGCCTGTCTCTTTGATCCGATCCGAGGGCGCTTTCCGGGATCATGTAGCGCGTCAATACTCCATGTCAAGTTCTTGAAACTGACCGAACCGCCGGCAAACTGGTTTCGGCGTAGCACCATAAAAATTGAGAGAATTCGGAACCGCCATCGGGTAGGACATTGAAAATGGAATTTCGAAGGGATCTAGAATACTGTAGACTTAATGGAGAAAGTGAAGTAGAGTGTATGTATTTTTTTTTTTCAAGAATTTTCTATCCTTTAATATTACCTGCACGTATTGCCTTAAGGTGACGCTCGAGCTGTCACGTGGTTTCCTGAAGAATTTCATACACGCGACTGTCGCCAAACATATCCGCCAGAGGGACAGAAAGGTGTCCGTAGGAAATAACAAAGCGATGACGCTCTTAGAATGAAATTTCGATCCAGGTCTCGTGTGTGTTGTCGACCCTGGATATATAATATGTCCAGAGGTACCCGGAGGAATCGCATGGGATGCTGGTTCTTCGGGTCCGTATAGCACAGAGGAGGCCGACGACGCCTACACGGTAGATGTTCGATGGCCATTGATTAAGTTGCTCAGATCGAGATAACGTCCTCGGGATCCTTCCATTCTTCGACTTAATGTCCTGTTTTGCCAAAAGTCAAAACACGCCGTGGACGACGCCGGGAATGTGTTTGAATACTGGAGGAAATATTTTCAGGTTAATTCTAACATCAGGGACACTTGGATCCTCGTACTAGGTAGATCCTGGATAACTTGTCTAGGGACTTTTAATTCAGCTATTCCAGTATACGCGAACTTAAATAATACGTACCTTCAGGTTCCTTCTCTGTATACAGGATCCAGAGAAGATCCCATGTCGATTCAAGAACCTAGGCAACACACGTAACACGGTATCCTGGTTTGAACTAATGGCGCGTGTCTTGAAAAATATATAGATATATTATCGGTATATAGTTATACGACTAGGCTAATTTTTCTTAGCTAGAAGTGTCTAACGTACGTAGACAGTTATAATGTCCCTCGCCATTTGCAGGATCGTTTAGGCGAGCATCCTTAAATAACAGTTCCCATAGGAAAAGACGTGTTAACCCATGATCGTTGCAATCCATTGAAAGTGGTTACATAGATTCACTTAAATAAACAGCAAAGTACCTGCAGTCATCGCACTAGGAAATCTGTGTGATTCTTAAGCTGACTTCTTATTTTATTTTGAAATTTTGTTCCTTTACCTAAAATCAAATTACATATTAATTTATAGTCCAAATGTAATACTCGTTTTAGTAGACACAGGCGAGAGTTGTCAAACAATTCTTTTATTCGGCTAAGAACTGTGTAAATGAATCCTTAAACATGGAAGAGATGAATGAATGAACCTGGCTAAAATCTCCAAGTCATTTGTCTATGGAGAAGTCTCGTTAGGAATCATTTTCCCTGTGTGTACGCGTAATCATAAATTATATCAACACCTTCGTACAGTGTATTTGTAGAAGCTACGATGCGCCCACGTAGATATACTCGGCGCACCACGAGAATGTACAGGATCTGCAAAACAAAAGATTTGATATAATAACGAGCAGTAAATCATTGTAATTAATTTTATAGCAGATTATAATAATCATCTAATAAAAATTCGCACACATTTTTTTTGGATAGTCCAAAATTTTTTATTTTCACCTAGAGTGATTGCTTTTGAGACACCCTGTACGCAAGAGAGTTGCTTAAGAGACGCTTGTGCATATTTAATTATGAGCTGTCAAGCCTCACGGGTTGGTCACCGAGATTAAATGTAAGCGAGGCGATTAATTTATGGCAAACTAGTTGTCGAACTGTCAATAAGTGTCAAGTAAATGAAGAAAATATTGCAACTGCCATAATTTCGTGCAATACTCCTTCACGAAATTTACACCTGATCATCATTACCTTTTATGCATTAATTATAGTGCGACTCCATAATCGACTCATGGCATTACCACCCATCTATGCCAAGCAGTCTGGCACTTTTGAACAGATATTTGAAATGCGGAAGTCATATAGACTTTTAAAATACCTCAAGAATAATTATAGCATATTCCCAATAGGGTACGATTAGAAAGTTGAATATTTTTTATCTCCATTCTAAAGAAAAAAAATTATTCAAGTAAACAATACAGGCACGATAAAAATATGATATAAATTTGTTTACAATGGTTTACCATACGTTAGTGCGCGAAGCATCCCTTGCATAAAATCATTATAAAATTCCTAGTATATCTAACTGTAAATCTCCAATAAAATCTGATAAAATCGGCATGAAGATCGTCGTTGTACGGTTCGCTGCAACAGCTAAAGACCCGTTACATAGAAGAACCAGGTAATTAATTTAACCCGCGAACACTTCTAGGCACTAGGCCAATGCAAACGTCTCGGCTACATGCGCTAATCCTCTCCTCTTTCTCCTCTGCTGTAACGTCCTTTCATCCTGCAAGCAAGGATATAACAGTACCCAGTAACACGATGAGGATCGATTGCTCAGTCAAAACCTCGTGCATTTATTAGCATGAGAAACAAACCTAGTAAAGTCCAGTAAGCATAGTTATTATTCCGACTAATTTGTCACCAGCCAGGAAGGATGGCTATCTAATCGCTTTAGGAGAAATTAGTAATGTAATAATTTTCATACGCAGTCCTGATTCTGCAAGAGAAAAAAAAGACATCAGAATGAAATACATGAGACTGGACAAACCGTGAAATTCCAAGTATCTCTGGTAGCCATCATCCGTATAAAAATAGATAATAACGCAGAAGTCATACGTACTCCAGACTTCCGGTAGCCAGCGCATGCGCACTCATAATCTAGAATTCCGCGGTGCGATCACCACGAGAAATAAAACTTAACACTCAAGTCTGAACGAGGCAGGGTCTGTGCGTAGCACTGTGAATTTACACTGATTGCCAGGATTGGCCGTGTACGAGCCGAGACGCACCGCTGTGCGTCGGTCGACTCACGCACACGCAATTGCGACCCCCAGATGCATTAATTGAACTTAGATAAATTATTACTTACTGCTAATTGCGCCAATAGAATGTCCCTGGCTGTCTACAAGCTGTAAAGGTACATCTGGATCTCTTATGGCTGACCACTGAGTACCCACTCTGAATAGAGGTTATGTTATGCTCATATAAGCTCTACCTTTCTTCTTTAACACTAAACATACCAAGAACTTTTTATAAACGTATTTTTGGCTTTAAAACGGTCAAATGACCGGTCGATCGTACGTTTAGTGTTAAAAAGGGACGATTTTCGAAAGACGTCTTGATCCTACCCATGGACACCTGCCACCTTTGGAACAGCTAAATTTATCTTCCAAAATGAATACTTCCTCCCCACCTGTTTCAACCAATGGTTCGTTCGGTGTACTCAAATCGCCTAGAAGAAAATTCAAGAGTAGATGCACATAACCTATGATAATTTTTCAATACTCCTGCATTTATTTTACTTGCACAGTAAGTAGGCATTGTACCTACATATTTCTTGTGCCTCTTTTATAGTATATCAAAAAACAAAGCATCCACGTAGTATCTACTACTGGCAGGTGGTAGTAACTGTTGCAAAATTACCTTCTCGATTACCAGAACCCTGTGGATTCTATCGTAGGTATACATACATTCGTGTTACTGGAGCAGGCTCATCGGCATAAACAGTGATCTTGAGAGTTCCTGCGGGAGCACTCGCAGCAGCTCGACTCGATTCCCCACGTTTATTGCTGTTAGAACCGATAGGAATTACGATACGATAAACTATCAGCTTGCATTCCACTGGTATTGCGCCTTGCAGATGAGCGAAACACGAACGACATACCGTAACCACAATAAAGCATGAATTGTTCATTCGGATATGTAAATTTAATTACACCATTTTTTTCTTACTTGTCAAACAACTTGAAAGATCTTACCGTTATTCGAGGTTAGGTTCAGGTACAGTTTGCTTTTCATTAGATTTATCTATTAGTCTAACCTGCTTGCCGATTCAATATTATTTATGTATTCGTGAAATAAAACATCCTTGGAGATCCCGAGAGTCGTGAATGCTGTATGTATACGTAATATCAATCGTGAGAGTCTCTCACAACTTACGAAGAAGGTAAGTCAATGCTGATGCCATAAATTCCCGATGCATGAACAGCTTTGCACAGGAGTAACAGCGACTCGCATGCTGATAACTCCATTAAATTTCAATAAACCTAGTGGGATCGTTTACCTTAATGTCTCTAAGGAAATGGCGTCTATCAGTTGTCACATTAACCATAGCTAACGAGTGCAAGGCGATTAATACCTGTGGAAAAAATATTTGTACCGACCAAGTTAAGAATATGACGTTTGAATTTTTCTTTACCATATGGAAAGTGTCTTTACTCGTAGAGCTCATACTGATCTGCATTATCCTCAAGTACTGGGTAGTAGGACTAGTATCCCGTTGAAAGTTACGTAAAACGAATACAAAGAGCGATGGAATCGAATATCCATTGGGTATTCGCAGAAGCCATTACTATAGAAATTACTGTTAAACATTCTGGAGAATCGTTACGTCCTGGCCTGAAGAGGATTCGCGATAGACACGCTAAATTTATACGGGGTCAATTATAATTTTTAATATGAGGGGGTGTGGTACCAATTAACGGAGTGAAATTTTTTCAATGATTCCATACGATACCTGGACAGGATTCATGATAGTATCTTCATGCTAACAAGATACATCCGCTGCATTTATTTTACAGCGCAAGAACAGTCTTAAGGTACGTCTTATAATAAATAATTAGCAATCGAGTAAACGAAGCTTTAATGTAAATACTGTATGATATAATATTTCATTCATTTATTATTATTGTCGTGTAACATTTTAACGATATATCCTACTTTTGATCATTTCGCAGCTGATTATCCAGGTAACCGTGTATATTGCTACGCAATTACTTATGATTACATGTCTATGCACTTGACTGTATGTAAAAATTATAAAATTTATAGTAACACAGATCGCATGGAGGATTCCAATGAAAACCGGTCTTAAGTAGTGCCTTGTCCTAAGAACAACACGAGTGTGATTAATTAGGCTGATCAATATTTGGAACAAAACAAAACTAGGTGCACGTGCCTGAAAGTCAATTATTAACAGTATTTACTTGAGGTTTTATAGAATAAAATCTGCTATACCCAGTGCCGATAAGAAAGACATTTTCGGGATTAATTTCGTACCTGTTTTATTTACGAGGTCGTCATTTTTCGTCATGAAACTGCAGGCATCTTAGCATCCATATAATACGGAATGTTATACTTTAGCAGCGCGACGAACAAGATCGGCGACAGTAGTTTTGTCTAAAATAAAAATAAAAAGGAACTACGACAGTCACCAACTTGGGCTAATGCTAATGCAGTATTTGGTTAGGGTATGCATGATGTGTATATATATACGTCCTTACAAAGTGTTAGGCTTGAACAAGAACCAAGTAGAAATATAAAGACGAGGTGTCCTTATACAGTTGGATAGGTTCTCAATGAGAGTGATCTATGTGCCGTGATAAATCGATCGTCATCCTTTTTCTCCATTCTGTGAGATTGACAGAAAGATTTTCGTCAGAAGAAAAATATAGCTTGGCTATTCAAATGAATCTGCACATCTACCAACAGTCACGTGGTTCCTTGTCAGTGATTCGACGGCGCCTTAAGATCCGCGTTTGAGAATCCCGGATGGCGGCAAGCAGAGACGTTGTTCCTCAGGGAACTGGACAGGGGGATAAAACCGAGAAGAGACACAAGAGGCGACACGGCGCGGCAAGTTTTATATTATAATTACGCCTATTCTCGATTCTCTACCGAGTCTCGCGCCATCTTCAAATAAGCCGACGTGAAGTGAAATCCATTCTGTTACTTACGTCGTCGCGTAGGAGGTTACGTATGCTCATTGTAACCGATAATTCACGCCGTAAGCATCGGTCTTAATTACTATGTATTAATCGTCGTAGAAGCGCCTCGCGTATAATAGAAATAATAAATTTTCTCGATTTCAACTGGCCAAACTCCGACGCCATTAAAGATCCCCTGCTATGAGGGTACTCGAATCAATGGAGGGGAACTAATAGCAGGTCTCTGACAGGGCACAATGGTAAATAATAGCAGGTCCCAGCCGCAATAGGGATAGGCTGTTATGGTGGTACGAAAATGGCGGTCGCTGATCCTGACAACAGACACACAATAAATCAATCGCGCGTTAACACTGCGAAGATAATTCAAATTAAAATTTTCCGCGGTGAAAATTGTTGCTCGTCAGAGCGTAGGATTGGCTTGAATTTTTGTTTTAAAAATTAACAAAATCTTTATTTCTTTTTTATGACTGATAATTATGACACCATAAACTATATTGGACGTACAATAAATTTTCATATCAGTTGTATCGCTTGAAAGATGTAACATGACAGTATTAATAATCCTTGAAGTCAAGTATCCTTATGCTCGATTCAGTTTGTGACTGTAGATACGCACGTGGCCCGTTTAAACGCTGCGAAAAGTTTTTCATGGAAATAAATATTTTCCTTCAATATTCGCCATCGATGGGCGACTGTTCAGCCATGGCTTTGCGTCATTAGCAGCTGTCCGTGCCGCGTTAGATATTGCGTGAAGATAAACGCAAAAGGTGGACGCCGGCGGACTGGCGCGCTCGCGTTACCTGTCGGACTTTCGGGCTGTACTGAAAGCAGATGCCGAGTCCGGTTCGTCCTTATTGGAAAGTCGTGTTCCACGCTAAAACCGGAAGTCGGCCTTAGACCGGACTTTACGATATTGCGACCATGGCTCCGCACTCTCGTCGGTCGACTGCTGATTTATTATCGTTGACCCTCTGCGAAAATACGATCTTTTCGTCAACTCCTTTGGAGGAACGAATGTACGTCTGTGCGTGGTTCGATAGGCAGGCATATTGATAAAATGAAAAAAAGCTGGAATAAATAATACAGAAACAATTGATGTCAATTAGAGTGGTTAATTATGGTCGTATGTAAGTATCGCAATTATTCTTTAATTACAGATAAAGCATATGCAATTATATTTGTTTCATCAATTTTTTTACTTGTCGTACGTGGGATTTCTATTAGGAATTTTTTATAGGTTAGGTTCGAGTCTTGACTAGTTCGCATCTACAGACGTACATACAGTTATTTGTCTGCATGGAAACAAGCATAAGTAAATTCCTGAATCAGATGAGCGAGCTCGACTCTTAATATTTTTGTTTTTACTCATTTTTTCTTTAGCTTCTTTCCTCTTCCCTTTTTCACTCGGGGAATGTTCACGAGCTCGATCGACCGTTCGTTTCATGTAAAGTAGGCGTAAGTAGGCAAACCGGGTATCGATGCCAATGCATCGAATGCACAGCACTCGTATCGGCTTTGCGCATAAGTGTGCACCAGCCCGTGATGCTGAAGGTGACAAGAAAATGCACGGGACTCGTTACGAGGGAATTGAACGACCTGAAGAATTTTCAAATGTCCATAATACGCGCTTCTAGACTCTAGAAACTTGACTACAAATTCGACATGTTGTTGCTGCTTGCCGATCTTATTTTCTTCGATCCCAATAGCCAATATATTTTAACACGCCGGCCTAAGCCCAATGAATTCTGCCGGGATTACGGCTGGGTACAGGTACCAGCAAAAATATGAGAGTTATCTTAAAATCAATGTAGCCGTTTTAATTCATTTTTTATTAATTTTTTTCTATCCAATATTCAAATCTTATGTAATATCTAAGTATGTAGTCGAAGAGCGTGACTCGTTGGTTTCATTTTAATGCTGGGGAATCACGATACCTAAGAGTATAGTAATAGTATGACAAGTAAAAGAAGTGACTCGTAAAATTTTTGCTGTTGACATTCCTGGAAAGTTGCGAGTCTCGCGAACTGATTTCCTCGATCGTTTCTGATCGCCCTAAGCCGATTTGGCGTTCGTGAGATTGTAATTAAATGACGTAAAGTCCTCATATTACGTGAAATCATTAACGTTCCATTGAAGATTAGGAGGCTGTCGAACCGTGAAGCTGTCGTCAAGCCAGTTGCTGGATATTTATTAGCTGATAACTTTCATTGAGAAAATAGAAAAAGTTTTATTACAATAATAAATCCATACTAAGTATCCCAAGGTATAGAGGATAACGATTTTTGTACAATTGTCAATGCTCGAAAGTAACTGGTTATGAAAATGGCCTTGAACACACTTCAGGGTGAGAGTTTTAGGGAAAGAGTGGGCGAATCAGATAAAAAGTGAACGGATATTCGAGCAGCAGTAATGGCAGTAGAAAACAGTACAGCTACCAATGTAGTAGTACTAGAGGTTCCATTCATGAAAAGGTAGGACCCCCGGCGAATAACTACGAATTATAAAAGTGTGGGTAGTAAGGCCCATTTATATTGCCATTTTGGGCCTGTCCAGAAAAGATCCCGAATTGCGGAGGGTCACTTCAAGAAATTCCTGAATGGACCTCCTCGACGAAAGGCGCCATTCTGATCTTACCTAAACCCTGAAGAGTACCTTTTCTATTTTTGGATGAGCAAGTTACACTTTTTTTTCTCAAAAAAAAAAAGTCAACGGAAACACTAAGATTTCATGACTTTTCGTAAGATTTGCTGGCAACTTCTTAGTTTCAGGAAACAACCTGGGACTTATCATCAGATACGAATGTAGTACCAAGTCTGATTTGTGTCAGAGTGAAAATTGATGCGACAGATAAACGATAACAAAAGACAGAAACATCCTCAGTAAAAAAACACTAGTTTTTGCGATTCCGTTTATGACCGAGCACTTAGCCTAGACCGGATGTGCCTATCTGTAGCTCCGATGTCTGCAGTACTTGGCAGCACACGCTGATATTGTTAAAGTCTTGTCTGGATTGCACCAACGCCAGTCTCAAGTCACTCGCAAATTTTGTCTCGTTAAAACCTAAAAAAGAAGTCTTTAAATATCCATCAGATAAAAAAGTAGGAAAAAAGGTAAAAAACGTCACTGGCTACGCACCAAGACTGTGTTGTGTTAAATATATCACATGGGACCCAAATTGTCTCACAGGAGATAAGCCTGATAAATTCAAGATTCGTGGCTGCAGCGACTCGCACGCCATTGCATCCCGTGGGAAAAATTGAAAGCTGATTCTCTTTTAACTCCATTCAATCTGTATGTTCTAAGGATTTTTATACATTTTATTTGTCAAGTATAGAATTATTCCAAGGAATGTAGTATGTTTTGCTTACTTAGTAACCTGAACAAAGATCCGATTTCACAGAGACTTGTACTAATAGTTTCTTTATCTTCTGTACTTGAATAGCATAAGGAGTTTGGTCTGTAAGAGGATAGCTGATCCTGTCCTGATGTCCATCCGCTTCTGGAACAGGTAGTCCTATGCATGAGTGTGTACGAAGGCTGAGGCGCGTGCCGAAACTGGACCAGTATTCCAGAAGATTTATCTCGTGTTTGCATCTACGGTTTCGGGTTACCGTTCGTCACGCCTACTCAGCAAACAGTCGATGGGTCCATAGAATCTGGAAAAAATGTAGCTTATGCTAGCAATAACATTGATATTGTTTTTTTTTAATTAAAACTTAATTATACCTGTCTAATCTGATTTCTTGCTAATTGTTCAGCACTGCGAAACAGCACGGAGATGCACATGGTAACTGGATCGTAATTATTCTACGGTGGATCCAGACCGATACCAATCCTTTATTTTTCTCCTTTACGATCTTCGGCAATTAGCATATGTAATCCACGATTTTACGAGAGTACCTACTGATAGAGTCTCTTTGTATGTTGGTACGTGCACGACAACCTACGAATGATTTTATGTAGGTACTATACTACCGTGTCTGGTTCTGAAACAGAAGAAACCAATTCAACCACCAACCTATGTAAAATTTCCATAGACAATAAATCGTATTGAAAGTGTTTCTTATGCGGCGACTGGGCTGAATATTTATTTGACGTTTATTACGATTTATACTTGTATTCTCTATTAATAGTCATACCAGTTCACTATTTTAAACTGGGCCCATTAGCGTGCAGGTTACGATCCTCGCCAAATTCCTCTTACAACTTTTACTCATCGAATCAAAATCTGAATGAGATTCTGAGATCTGATTAAAAAAAAAACTCCACGTACGACTTTTATCCAGTACTAAAGTGGGAACGAATAAAAAAAATTCTGAAATTCAAATGGTACAAAAAAAGACTTTTTAAACGTAATAAAAAAATACGAGTAGGTACCCATTACCGATTGGAACAAAGGCTCGCGCTCACGGGCTATGGATCCGCATCAAATCAAACCCGTTGGTGTGTCACTGTTGAGCCCCGAAAAATAAAGAGCAGCCGCTGCAGTCCGTTTCTCAGTGTGTCACGTCTCTACGTGAAGGTATCCCAGTGTGCGCGGGACCTACAAGGAAACCCTTCTACGCGGGCGGCGCCGTGGCGCCTCATCTTCTAACCAAGCCAGTGGTCGTCGTCCTCCTCGTCGTCTGATCAGTAAGAGCTACTCTCCATCCGAAGTACTCTTCATCAGACTTAAAAACCCTTCCACGAATGCCGCTTTGTATTGGATTACACGTCCTCCGTATCCCATCTGTTTATACATACGAATTCCTTGAAAGATACGCCGATACGAATTCCTAACCTCTCAACAATATTCTACTTGTAATTAGATATTAAGTGAGGTTACCTGAAGTTGGCGCCGTAACGATTGAAACGAAGTAGATCGATTTTCGTTTTCTGTCAATTATTTATTTTCATCCTGTTTCCTGTACCTGCGAGTCTCCGAGATGCTCAAACGAGAAGATCGTCCATTAGGGTCTCCTATCAAGTAGCGCGACCGACAGATCCCTTCTCGGCGCCCTACGTCGCGACGTATCAATAAATCGACACAGTCCATATCCATTTCGAAGTCTGCGTCTCCAGTGAGAATTTAGGTTTCGTTTTAGTATGGCACCTGACTACTTTTTGACTCACCAACTAGAAATACCATCATCCCCATGGCCATAGTCTGTTCACTATCTTCTACCTGTTCCTTATACCCCCGGGGTAACGTGCTTTTCTTCCTTTTCCCTTTACCAGCAATGGTGACACTCTGCTTGCTAAGGATCGCGGGCCCAGCCGGCGCCATAGCCACTCCTGACGTTGGCGCCACTTACCCTCATGGAAAACGACCCGGCGACTTTGAAACTGGAATAAGCCAGGAATCTTCACTCTTGTGGATGAGACAGTTGTGGACGACATTAACAACGAGAATAATGATACCCCTTCGATCTGTTATACAATTATGAATAATGAAAATATTTATTAACATCGTAAACCGATAATTCGTATACATTATCCCAGTCTAAAGTGACGTGGGGGACTTCATCGTATAGCAAACTATTAAAAAATGGCCCGTGGAAAGGAAACGTTAGACTGACGTCATGGTATCACTAGCTCGTAATAACGTACAGGGTGATTCAGGTGAGAAGTGCCAATTGAATTTATTCCCTGTATCGAATAGACGCTCAGCTTTGTCAGTCCTCCTCCAATGATTCTCTATGTTCTACGTACACAGCGTCGGTTGAAGTAACTTGCTCCGTGAGACTAGATAAATTGAGACTTTGCGCAAACGAGGCGTCTCGAATGAATTTTTATTATTTTGTACTTCGGTTTCGCTACTGGACTTAATCGAGATATAAATATATGAGCGAGGATGATTGATAGCGGTCTTGATACGAGGATAATTGACTAGGATAATGGCGAGAGTGCTCGTTTACTTTCATGAACATTAAACGGCTCTAAGTGATTACGACAGTATTGGAATGGTTGAATTACGAAGCTACATATTTATAAAGAAGCCAACTTTCTAGCAGCTAGTGAATCGAGCATAATAAAAATAGCTAATCGGATTATCGCAAGCGTGAGTTATTTAAGAAAATTTTATATTTAAGTCCAATCACATTAATAATACATGAATAATTATTATATTCGCGCATGATAACCTATCGACTCTCTACAATTTCTATACACATTTATATAATATTTTTTAATCCCATAAAATAATACATATATAATTTTAATCTTTTCCAAAGCCTAATCCGCCTCTATAAAATCGTTTGAATTAACCCAGCACAAAATATCTCTTATTATACGTTTAATCCAATGTAACACAGACGATGTAACGTATTTGTATCGCCTGTCCGTACAGTCATTGGTAATATATCAATATAATGGTAATACAACCCTGAGTAAATGTTATTACACAAGACCAATTTACAGTCTGGTAACAGCAGCTACCTGTATTACCAACCGTAATCCTTAATAGATCCCAGAAATGATATTTGCGTCTTAAATTACTCGGAAGTCCCATGAAAAATTTCGTCCACGACATTGCACAGGCTGTCTAATCTATCTACGCTATTACACGTACGGCAATGGCTGGTTACACATATCGAAATACGAACGTGGCAAGGAACAATATTTAATTTATGATCGCAATTAAATGACCGTGTAGGTAGCCAGATAGGGGCAACCGGTTATCGATACGACCAATAACATAATGTAATAACCAGAGGATCGCTAGTGAACTTTCTTATGTGCCGTACATCCAATTACACATATGTACACCTATGTTCTTACCGCTCGACCCATAGTGATTCTCACACGATAACCACACACAATACCAAGTACCTATAAGTGGATATTGAGTGAGGGGAAAGAAGGTGAAAAAAATATTTTCTCCCCCACAAAAAAAAAAAATCAATACTCATAGAGCATCGCTTATGTATACGAGAGAAAAAATCCACGTGGTTTATCGTCTCGTAAAAAAAAAGAAAAAAAAATGAAAACTTTTAAAACCCCTCAAAAAAGTAGTTGAAGGTTCTCAGGGGCTATTGGCCGGCCGAAAATGTGCAGCTGACCATGATGATACCTTTGGAACTGGTTTATGGGGAGGGAGAAGATACTAGTTGGTATATACATATCTAAGACTGTCTATATGGTTTGCGTTCTTATGTATACCTATATATACATTGCATATATATATATATACACGGGCAGCCCTTGGTCCCGCCTACACGTTGGTTATTCGTGGCCGCGATGGCCGCTATCGGTATCTCCGATTCACGGGCTGAGCAAAGACCAACGGAGGTGGAGACGCGGCTGCGCTCTTTTCTCTTTTCTCTTCGCCGAGGCTTCGGCTCTTCTCTCTTCCCTCCTCGTACGCCGCTCCGCTCCATTGCTCACCTTTCCAGGGCTCTAGACGTTCCCCTCTTCACCGAGCACCTTGACTATTCAGTTTTTCTCATTCTTTTTTCTATTTGGTTCTTCCCTCTCTCTCTCTCTCTCTCTCTCTCTCTCTCTCTCTCTCTCTCTTCATCGAAACTCTTAGCTACTCTCTCGGACCTCCGACATGGCTATAAATTACCCTTCGCAGTTGGTACCCACTGGCCGGTTTCAGAACTGCTCTTGGCTACTCCAGACTCCAACTTCTGGACCATGGCGGCCTCGTCTTGGGATTCGTGGGCGATAGCGCCATTGCGACTTCTAGTCGATTTCGACGCTTCGATAGGTCGTCTGATCTGTGGATTATTTTTTAAGGGTTAGTCCTGGAAGGTCTATGGGGATGTTCCTGGTGGACTTTATGGGGTTGACAAGTAAACGGAAAATGGGTTCAGAGTCGATTGGTTACTTACTGAGCTTGTATAGGGGGTATTGGGGTAATCAGGTTTGGTTACAGTTGGTGGTGCCTTGGGATAAATCAGCTGGTGCGATAATGGATAATTAATTACAGCACTCGTAGCGCTGGAATGTAAAATGGTTTCTTGGTAGTCCAGAACCACGATTATCTTGCAGACTTGTCGCGGAAGGTAGAGTACGGTTGATTGGGCAGTTTATTGAATTTAATAAGTTAGGTTAGGTTAAGTGCGTTGTTACTTTCGGTTTTTTCAAATGCATTCTAGTCGAATAGTTCATTAAGAATAATTTTTCTATAATTACACTATATTTTTGTCTCGTCAGCAAATGCCGTGGTCGTAGCTCTCGGGGAGGATGTTCCACGGGAGCGGAAGTGGCGGGTACGGCGCAGGTTCCGATTACCAGCAGCAAACCCAACAGCAACAACAACACAGCCAGCAGCTACAAGCGCCCGTTTACGTTCCTTCTTCAAGACCGACGATACCTTCGGCAGCCACGGCCGCCCAATATCATTCATTTCCAGGCTCGGCCTCACCCGCATGGTGAGTCAATGTTTTAACGAAGAGAAATTCGTCGAGGAGTCCGACGATAACAGCTGGAAATAGCCAGAGGCTCGAGTTAATCGGTGATCGATGTTCAATGAAACGTTTGAATTTTAATTAAATTAATTTCAAAGTACTTTTCAAGACCGTAGAAAAGTCTGTCGATCGTCAATGGCTGGTCTTAGGGAATAAATATAAAAATCTAAAGTACCAATGTTTGTTAAAGGGAAAAAACAGCTTCATGGCAGCACGGGGTAGATACCTACGCTCATCACGCACTCGCAAGCCACACTGGGAGCTCCGGAGGCGGTATGGGACCTCACGCAGGACATACTCATCCTCATACGGGTCATCCTCACGCAGCTCATCCTCATTCGACCTTAGCAGCAGCGGCAGCCGCGCCCTTTTACGCACAGAACGTCGCTATGATGTCCTCGTGGCGCGCCTACGACAGCGCAGGCTTTCAACGTGCCTCTCCATACGGTAAAACTTTAATTCGATATATTTATAACCTATAAAAGTTTACTACATTGTCAACAATTTCTCTCCATAGATATTTCTCAGCGAGCGTATACACACCTTCGACACCTATTTACACCAATTTACGCCTATCTTACAATTTACATCTACCCCATGGAGCGATACCAATTTTATTAAAGAAGAGTCCAAGGGTTACCACGCGACTGGGCACCGTTTAACTTTACCGATTGACTTGTACATAGAAGCTCTAAGTGCGTAGGGGGCCCGTCGATGCACTCGAGGAACGTATAAACTTCCATATGGGATATCCCTGGAGATTAGGTATCCAATGGTTCCTTACATAGCCATTTGTACGTGCATCATAAGAAAAGTCAAGATAAACAAAAGTTACGCAGACTATCCATATGCGACTGATAAGACACGTAGCTGTGCAATTTCTACGTTTCTGATTAGTTTATCGTATACCCCTGGTAGTACGATAACAGCATACCCGGCGCCAGGGTTAACGAATATTTTGAAAAATTATTTTTCATTTCTCTAACGTAGAACAATTATATTCGATGATTTTGTTTCTTCGCTATCGCTTTGTATTCTTGCTCCGTAGGCTTAGTCTTGTTCAATTGTTATTCTTCTGTGGTAGCAGTGCGCAAGAGCGTCGTAGAGAAAGAGAAAGAAATTTCTTTTCTTAGCAATGCATAGCAGGGCCGGTTACCCATCGCGGGCCATGTGCGCTCTATAGGTGATAGCGGCTTCTTTGAAGAACCTCGAGTTGAACCTCCGGTCAAGTGCTCACCAGTGCAACAGATCACAGACTCCTGTGGCCAGAGCGTGCGTCGCCGCCATTGCCCTTTAATGCGAGACTTGGTCTATGTTTAAACCTTTAAACCCTATCGCGAGCATAGATTACACCGAGAAGGAAGATACCAGAGCTTAGACGGTGCTTAGCTGATGTAAAGGCTCCAAGCGAAAACCGATAGCCTGTACTCTGACTTTTGATTCTTCAATTTTCATTTTTATTTTACTTTGATCCATTTTTCTTGATTTTACTTCCTTCTCATCTGCTTTATTACCGGGGTTTTTCTTTATAACGAAGGAGCTACTATGGTTATACAACCGTTTTCATATACTTGTACAGGGACTAGTATCGATCTGCTACCTGGATGAATGTGAATGTACTTTCGTGACACGAAACCGTATTGATTAGAACTTCTGGGTGTAATAGTACACATTTTAGTTCTTAGATGGCGAGCCTGTACACTGTTTCTTACCTTAACACTTTATTATATTTTTTTTGCTCTGTCTTTTCAATTTTCAGATTTGAATTGACACCTGCATTGGTGCGTCTGTTTTATTTTTTAATTTTTATTTTAATGACAATTTCTGGCTGATTCAGGAAATTTTCATTTTTGACTTACCTATCATGGTCCAAGTGATTAGAGTACAGTGAAGGACTCTATCTAACTTTTGATAAGTCTGTTAATTATTAATGAATAATTATCAACGTTGTTTCTTATCTATTTTAATTAGCCACACAATGAGATACATATATCAGTAATATATCCGCATAATATTTCTAATTCGAAATTCAGTCGAGAAACGTTTTTCCATCAGCCATGCGGTCCGTAAACCGCAATCGTTTTATGGCTAAAAATGTAAGCAGGTCCGTGTAATGCAAAACCCCATAAAAAAAATATCCGCCGTCATTAAAATCTTCGGCTCTATCAAGGTCGGCTTGGAGACTCCCAGTAAACGTTCGAGGACGAGTATAACGGGGTAGGTTGGGTCGCGTGCGAATAACCGATTTACAAATGAATAATTTGTCAAGATCAGCATACATATATATATATATTTATTCACACGACAAGAGTTTAATTGTGCAATCGTTTATTCGTGCGATCGATAAGCTGATAATCGATGATCGTAAAGAAGCGGCAACTTTATTTAAAGAGACGATCTCAGGCCGACGGATACGTACATAGGAAACGAAAGCTCGAAGAGCCAAAGAAATTTTTCGAGTAGCTGGCTGCGAAGTGAAAATTGGTGAAATTAAAAATTATATATATATATATATATATTTCAGACACAGCAATGGATTTTCAATTTGGAGAAGGACGCGAGTGCGTGAACTGCGGCGCTATTTCCACGCCGCTTTGGAGACGGGACGGCACTGGTCATTATCTGTGTAACGCCTGCGGCCTTTATCACAAAATGAACGGGATGAATCGTCCACTGATAAAACCATCTAAACGCCTCGTAAGTTTAATAAATCTAACGCGAGTCATCGTGTCCCGATTTCGTCGTTTTTCGTTCGTAGAATTCGCAATGAATTCTCAAAGATATGAACCCCCCGCTACTAGTTCGCCCATTCGGATACGTTAGCAATGGGACAGATCTCCGAATTCCAGACGGCTACGCGACGGCTTGGACTGTGCTGTACAAATTGCGGCACAAGGACGACAACGCTTTGGAGGCGCAACAACGAAGGAGAACCGGTGTGCAACGCATGTGGATTGTACTTCAAGTTGCACGGTGTGAACAGACCATTGGCCATGAGGAAAGACGGGATTCAGACCAGGAAACGCAAGCCTAAAAAGACGCCTGAACCGAACGCCAGAGCCTCTGTCGGTGATCATGAAACAACAACGTCAACAACGTCATCGCCGTCCAGCGGTGAGTCGAGAGTAGATAGTCATGTATGTTGTTTGTCTATGGAAATAATTCGAACTGTCAACCACGTGACCTTGTTAATTTAGAACTCAAGAGCAGTCAGCAACAGCAACATCAAATAGACACTGCCAAATCCAGCAGCTCATCCGTCACTACTGATCGTCCAGTTTATCTGGGCCATACCTCCTTACTTGCAACCGGAAGTACAGCAGCTGTCAAAACGGAACCTAGAAGCTGCGACGGTACAGTCGGACAAGCCTATACCTCTTACTATCAACATCCTCATCAACTTGGTACTCCTACTAGCGAGCATCAACAACAGAGCTATTACGGCACCCAGGAAGCACCTTATCATCATCAACATCACGTCACTGCCGCAGCTAAGCTTTTGGCGTCTTCGTAAAGCGATCGACACTTAATTCTTTTTATAATTGACTGGTAAAAGCTCCAAGGGATCTCGGAAACGGAAACTGAATAATGGTACTTGTTATCGCGCGCCTGATAACGTTCGTAGGATGCTACGTGATCTTCTGTTCCAATATTGAATGTCCAAATATTGGGTAAACGACACGAGTTCTTCTTTCTTCTGAACATCGGCATTTCTATGGGGCGCGAAAATCAATTCTGATGTCAATAGCTGATTTTTTTTTTATGTTAATTACTAAAAATATTCCTAATGAGCCAGTCATTAGTGACCTCCGCTGTTATCGGAACCCGTTTCACAGTAGAGATTCCGTATGCTTGCTCGATGTGTGATATTTAAGTTATTTATGGCACACTGATCTTCAGGAAGGAATGACTATCATTTGCGGATAACAGTTGCTGGTATGTATCTTGAGCATAGTTAACAGTCAAGTTGTCGTCGTAGATTTTTGGCGAAACTCTTGTTTGAAATCGAAAGCGACGATTATTCGTATGAGAAACACGAGCCGAGTATTTTTGACTCACTTGTCTTTTTGTAAATACTTAAATACCAATCGAAGTATCTCGATCGTGAGTGACTGTGAGATACAGCGTTACTATAAATGTACTATGTACGATTCGTGTATACATAATAGAGAAAGAGAAAAAGAGAATATACAAAGAAAAGGATGTCCGCCGATCAATATATCTCAGGCTAAAAAACCGAAATCTGTACCATGCGTTAGAAATATATATTTCAAAATTTTCTTTTAACGAGATGCACCAGAGACTAATGTAAGCAGAGCAGAAAAGACGTTTACGAATCTCAACGAGGGTCGTCGACCCAGACACTGATGACTATAGTGTGCTTGATTGTTTGACGACTGGTGCGAGGATTTAAGGAATAAGCAAAGAAAATCGTATCTTTCTCTCGTCCCGTGTATAACTCGATTGATAATCATGTTAGTAATCTTAATGAGTATTCGCCACTGTGTACTTGGCTAGTGAGTGCAGAAAATTACATGTAAATAATTACACGTCATGGCGTTATCGCAATCCTAGAGGATTTATCCGACTCGTCCCTCGATTAGCTAAATAATAATGTTATTGAACTACTTTATAGAAGAAAGCCACAGTAACCGCCCATTACATTGCCGAACATGTACTTATAAATAAAGATTCGTTAAAAATCTATCATCTTTATAATTTTATGTTACACGTATAGATATACATAATGAAAATAGATACATACGTCGTCGTAGAATAAATAATCCATGATAAATATTATCATTGCCACTGCTTTGACATCAGGGCGACAAGCTCGAGTCCCGCCTTCATCCCTTACGATTCCACCACCCCATGGTAGCACTTCTAGTGTCTCCTCGACCACCCACTTTAGCCTCTACCCTTCAATTCGAGGTGTCAACCTGCGCGTTGACCATACTTCCTATCAGAATACCTCCTATTCGATAACCTTATGCCTCATTCGACCTTTGATCACCGGCAGAAGCATTTCCACTGCTGCAGGTCAGACTGAAGACGTTGCTGGGCATCATTGAAACGTCAAATAATGGGTAAGCGATATAGCTGGATTTAATATTATTACTTTTGTCTCGTACAAATTTTCATTTTCTTTGACCTTCTTGGCGTGAGCAATTTTTATCTGGATTTTTTATGCTGGATTTCTCTTTTTATCAAATTAAGGTAGCTTTGTATAATTTTTTTACGCAGTCGCTATTTTTCCTCTTTTCTCTTCTACAGGCAGAATCTTACCTACGCCTGTAACATGTAAAGTTTGTGGTGATCGTTCCTATGGGAAGCATTATGGCGTTTATTGCTGCGACGGCTGTTCCTGTTTCTTCAAGAGATCCGTACGGCGTGGAGTACTTTACAATTGTATAGGTCCGTTTAATCACAGATTAGAATTTAATCGTTTCCTTTAATTGTATACACAGTGTATAACGAGGTTATTCACCTAATTCTAAAAGAGAGTTAAGTTTTGTTATATTCTTAAATGATGGGTAATATCTTACTTTCTTTTTTTATTTTATTTAAGCGGGTACCGGGAATTGCGCAATTGACAAAGTCAGACGAAATTGGTGTCCCCATTGTCGTCTCAAGAAGTGCTTTGCGGTTCGCATGAATACGGCAGGTATGTCCTATAAAATAAAATAAAAAATGTATACAATTTTGAAAACAGTACACGACACATATAATTGTTATTAAAATCCACGGAAGTAACAATAGCTCTGAAAAAAAAGACAAATGTCTATGTTAGAGTTACCATAACTGGAGCCTAGGACCAACTCAACGAGATGCAAACAATGGTCGCGTGTCAGACACGCGCTCTAATCATTATACTAACCAATGCTAACCAGCCTGTCAACAGAATTTAATTGACAGCCGACTCACGGCTGGTTTTATGTATTTTAGAAATCTGTCAGTTGTGCTAACTGTTTTAAAAAGAGCAGTTAAAAAACTGATACGTGGTATCCAAAAAAATCCATAGGTTTGATGGATAAAATTTTTGTTTAACAATAAAATATTGGAGGTCACAACCAAATGACCTTTGGCCCTATCTTTTGTGTTGCGCAACGGTAATTTAACTTCGTATATAAATATAACTATCGAAACCCAGTCTATTGTCACTGGAACCAGCGAACACGCTAAGGCAATAATGTCGTAACAAAGCATTGACAGCTCAAACCGTAACGTGTCAAACGTAACGACAATCAAATCACATCAAATGCCACCCCTTTGGTTATTCCATGTTCACACAAATATTCACCCTCTTCATAAAGACCTAAAGGGGACTTCACACGAGCCCATAATATCATTGACAGAAAACTGCGGTACGTATTGGAAACATAACCGCAAAAGGAGATACGAGCTATTTACGTAATTATTTAATTTATATTAATTTTACAAAAATATTTAAATTCATTCGGTCTAGGCTCGTAATAAAATTGTGTCATATGTTATTTCAGAATCTAGATTGAACACGTATCGTTCATTGTGTACCAGGCTTAATGTTATTTCACATAGTATACTTAACCTGGAATGATATATCGGTCTGGTCGCGTTAATAATTAAAAAGCAATGGTTCGAGCAGGGAACAGGTGGCAATAGGACAATTATACTATACGAGTAGTACGTGGCTTTCAGTTAGTATTCTCAGGTCACATAGTCATCGCCATACGATAAAAGGTCTTATACGTACAGTACATACGGTACGCGCATGGTGTGACACATTGAAATGCTCGTACGATTTTCTATTTCTTCTTATTCACAGTTCGCGGCCTTCGTAAGGCTCTCTGATATAAAACGTAGGGTCGAGCAACTGGATTTATGGAATGCAATAGAACACGATATATTATGCGAATGTAATCAATCCTGCCAGGCACTGCATAAGTTAACGGACTTGTTTTACGGTAGAGCGTACGATGCACTTTGTCGAACTGGTAAAAGTATTCGGCACTGTTTCAGCTGTACAGGAAGAACGTGGTCCTCGATGTAGGAATAAATTATCGTCAACCTCTGGAACTAACTGGAAGGCAACTGGAAGCTTTACTGGAAGTTTAACTGGAAGTGCGTTCAATCAGGTTATTCGGTCTGGAATGATTTTACCCTGTAAAATGCCACAGGCTGGTATTGCGCAACCCAAGCCTTACTACGAGGCTCAAGTTAACAATCCATTGTTATTTTCGCCTTTGCTGTGTCCACCGTCTGTACCGAGGATTATTTTATCCAGTAAGGGTTTTTTTTTTGGTGTATTTTTTTAATAGGGGATAAGACAGTTTTTTTTATTTCTTTGTAGATCAAGCTATACAGTATGAAGTGTCAGCGCAGATTCTTCTGGCCGCGATTCGTTGTGCCAGACGTCATCGGGATTTTGGAATGCTGGAAATAGATGAACAAAATGCGATATTAAGAAAAGGATGGACGGGATTGTTCACATTTCGTTCGTCGATTTGGCCGATTGATATTTCGGATCTGCTAATGAAAAATTCCGCGGAGAATATATCCACGGCTGTTTCATTGGCTGCGGCCAGAGCGGCCATCTTGAAATTGAAATTGGATCAAGTCGAGCTTTCTACTTTGGAGACTTTTATTCTCTGTCGACCGGGTACATATTCAATTCTTGTTCTTGTGGAATTAATGATGTTAATTTGAATTATTTATAATTTGTTGTCTTTTCTCGTGTATTTTAGAACTGACGAAAACAAATGAAACGCAATGTCTTATTGCAAGAGCAAGAGACTCCGCGTCAGAAATTCTGGTAAGACATTTGGAAAATCATGAAGATCCAAAACGCAGACTGGCACAAATTATGCTTGTCTTACCAGCCCTGACTAACTGCTGCTCCTGTGAATTGGCGAATTCCTTATTTACTCCAATAATCGGTAACGCTGCATTCGATCAAGTAATATCATCGATACGTTAAATTCTTTGGATATCGAATTACAATGATCTTTACGACGCAAATTATTATTAATTTTAAAAATAATTCTGTACCATGTTATTATGTTATTTATTTGTTTAAGGAATAATGGTCAGTGTGTGCTCTGCTGCTTTGCATGTATATGTTATTATTTATTATCGCATTAATAAATAGAATTCACATGAGCTAGTAGCATTATTCATTAATAAGCTTACTTACAATAAATAGAAAGTGTATCAATTAAGATGGATCATATGGCGCTGTTAAGCACCTATAAGAGTTCCGGAAAATTCCGCTAGGGGCGTGGAACAAAATTCAAGGCAAGTTAAATTGAAATTATGGTATAACGTGCAGAATTGATATCCCTGTGCGTATAATTGCTATACGCCAAGGAAATCAAACGTGCTCATTTTTAAATAAAAATGCTATAAAGAAAAGTAAGAACCAATAAAATGAAATGTTTGTAAAGCAGTGCCAGGTACGGTTTGAACTATGCATAGGAATAGAGCACCAGTTTGATAGAGTTAGCAGCAAGACAGGAGCTTATTCAGTATAAATGAGTGTTTATCATTATTAAATAATAAAACTTATTGTAAATATATATGAATCTATTATATTACAATGATACGATGTTGCGGATATAATACACATTGGACGAATTGCAACATGTTATATATTAGAGGCTCAATTTATATTTTCCTACTGATTCCTTCAACAATTTTTGCAAAAGGTTAATAATAAAATAAACATTGCTTCTATTGCAAATATTAATAATATTAACAATACAATTTACAGTGAACTTGAATGCGCGTCACAATGGTGAATATCAGTCAAAGCAAAAAGGTAATGATAAAAGAATATTGAAAATAGCAATTAAAGCATAAAAATCCCATTTAAATTTTCCGTATAATTTCCAATAGTTGTAGGCGATTTTGCCTGGACCAAGGATGCATTTGTGAATGACGAGTGTAAGTAAATTCCACGAAAACAAAATACAAATTATAGTGAGCACATAACTTTTTATTAAACAGGTAAAAATGAACATCAACCAGTAGTCGAGTATTACTACTTAAACGGAATGCAATACCTGTTCTTTTCCGAGCGCGTCACCTGGGAAGAAGCTCGTTTATTATGTCCAAAGTATAACGCAAAGCTTGCAATCCTGGACAGCATGGAAAAAGCAGTAGGAGTAGCAGAAGCCATTGCAGATTCAAATATAGGTTTGCCACTCAAAGAAAAGTTTAGGAAAAAGAAAAATTATAATTTCAAATCTGCCTTTAACCCCACTTATCACAGTGATGGAGGATACCTGGCTGGCTGGACGCAGAGTTGACTTTATATGGACTTGGGTTGACGATCAAGACGGGACTTGGAAGAAAAATGAAATTCCTATGGACTCTGACATTGACGAATATCCACCTTGGAGTAGGGAACCAACCAGACCTACCAAGGAGTGCCTTGCTATGGATAGGCGTGCTCATTCCATGCCTAATTTTATCGATCTTGACTGTAGACTTCAGCGTCCATTTATATGCGCCAAGAGTAAGCTTGCAGAATTTTTCTTACCGATAGGAAAGCCGTAATGCGGCTGTGACGTCTATTGAAAGTTGAATTGTAGAACCCGAGGAAGCCGTTAAAACTCCTGTACCCTCAAGATGGATTAACGTGAATAAGAATACTTACAGTTTATATCACGCAAGAGTAACCTGGCACGAAGCTGCTGGTTTTTGTCGTTCACAGGGAATGCGTCTCGCCGTTGTTAAGAATCCTAGTGTCATAGACATCTTGACGAAGAGTATGACCAAGGCAAGACCAGGTTAGAATTCGCTTGGGATACATTTTGAAAGTGGCATGGCAAAATTATTTTCTTTTCTAGACTTTGAAACTGCTTGGATTGGCGCACATTTTTCTTATGGTCAATGGGTGTGGATGGCTACTGGTGCCATTTTGAATTCTATTACTGACGACAGTGGATATCCGCCATGGCGATTTGGACGACCTCAAAGAAACGAAGGTTGCTTACTCTTGGACAGACATATTGAAAAAAGCATCAGCTTCGTGGAAACTAGCTGCGATAGGAAACGGGATTTTATTTGTGAAGAATGTAAAGTTATGTTTTTATGAACATGTATTGTATGTTGCATAGAGTATAGGAACATTTAACTGTTTTGCAGATGCTGAGGACGAAGAGGATGACTGGTTGAACGAGCCTGTCAAATTTACTCATGAAAACAGTACTTATATAATTTATCCAATGGATAAGACTTGGAATGAGAGTCGAACATTTTGCAGTGAACGTGGAAGCGTACTGGCTTACGTGAATAATATGAACACGACTAATTTAATAATTGAAGCAATGGGGGATCATCCCAGGGGTAGATAATTTTACGTATTTTTTGAAACAATAAATTAGTCAATCATCAATAACGAGGACATGATGATAATGATGATTTTTTTTTCAAAAAAGAAATTTCTCATATTTGGATGGGTGGATTTTTTCATACCGAAACTAATATATGGAAATGGAAGCACAACGAAAATGTTATTCCCATCGAGAAGGATAGTGATGGATTTCCGCCTTGGGCTTTGGTTGATTTACGTAGTGATTACAAGCGGGAAAGTTCGACTTGTTTGAATTTAGATCGCAGCGATCACGTCAAGCCACATTTCTATGGACTTGACTGTAACAGCAAGCAACCGTTTGTCTGTAAAATAAGTAAGACTTTTAGTAGAGACTTTTTTCTTCATTTATTTTTGAAAACACTATAATCCTCCATGTCTTGTTATACACTTATTAAATATTTCAGAGTGCGAAGATCCTCCTCCTGTTAAAAATGGCACGTGGACTTGTGCCACTACTTCTAGTGGAAAAGAATGCTTTATAACTTGTCAAGAAGGTACAATGATTATGGGAATAAAAAATATAATCTGTACTATTCACAGTGGTTGGACGAGTAGAGAAAATTGGCTGGAATTTCCTCTTTGCGTTGGTAATTTTATTAATACTATCTACTATGATGCTGTTATCATATTTTCTATGAAGAATTTAATTTTTAAAAACAAACCTGATCACTTTTTCATCTAGTGTTCTTGATTTCAGAATCCAAGGAGTACACTACTCGTATGATACATTCTTTGAATTATGAAATCCAGAGAAGCGTAGGATATTATATTATCCTGGATCATTCAAATTTGAAAATGCGTTCTATCTCACTGTCACTCACTGAAAGATTACAGACAGCATTCCCGTAAGTCATTGACAGGTATGAAACAGAAGATTTTTATGATTAATAATTTTTCTTCCACAGTGTCAATAATGATCTCAAAATGGGTATGATTTCTCAAATCGTTAGTCCACCTATTCATATTCCACTCAATCAATCAGATACTTGTAATGTTCTGCAAATCATTCAAGAAATGCAAAGTACTCTTGCAACGAATATTACTGCGTCTAATGAGATCAATGCGACATTGTTGTACAATGACATTTGGATGTACAATGGTCAAAAGACTTTGATAAGTATGTTACCTTGTTTGTATTTATGTTGTGGTTATTTTCTTGTGATTTATTATCCATGATATCTCCAGTTGCCATCCTGGACTCAACGAGTGTCAATTACACTGCTGATGTTTTGACTCAATTAAAGTTGGCAGGTCATTACGTGGCAATAATTGGGCTTAGAGATGATTGGGAACTCTTGACACCTTTGGCAACGATTGGTCTGAATAATCGTGCAAATGTATTTCTCTTTGATATCCCAGAACTGATGGAAATCATTCAAGAGCTTTACAGTAAGTAAATACACATAAGTTAAAATTAATGATATTGATTAAAGGATAATGAAGCATAATTTTCCATTGTTTCAGAAATCAAGAAAAAAGCAACAAAATGTAAATCGTTTTGAAATAACCCAAAAAATAAGCCACTACTGTCAATTTTAATTCAACTCAACATTTTTATTCAATGTTCTTAAAACTTTACACGTGACTTTAGTAAACAAAATTTTCAGGTGAACAACGAATTACGACTGTTAATAAATTAGAGCAAGACACGGCGACTGTCCCTGTTGAAATGCATGCAAGGAAAATGATGAATAACATATCATCATTGACCAACGACTATTTTGATAAAAATGGAACCGTTTCTTCACCTATATCCAATATGGATGTTACAACTGAGTACAATGCTTCTCCATTGATTAGTAAAATACTTTAATACAAATTTTCCATTATTGCATTTTTTTTCTAAGATCGTTAACAGGCTTGAATGATTTTGACAAAACAATAGATGCACAATCAAATGAGAGCACAACAAAGTCATCAACGACTATGGAACTGGTGTCAACTAGTAAAGACTTACCACAAGAGATATATACTCAGGTGGAAAACAATCGTCTGGTTTCCACAACAACAGAGAGCGAAGTTTCTGACAGAAGAACTGAATTTTCAAATCTGCAACTTTACTTGGACCGCGATAAGAAAGAGACTATTGAAGATTCAACGGTATCGATTACAAGTTTACCAAAGGAATTGCCATTCGCACGAATATTTTCATTATCCGACGCAACAGACCAAACAGTCGAGGTAGCCAAAACAAGAAAAAAATTCGCACAAATATTTGCGCGTCATTGACTCGTCATAATAAGACTGTGTTAATTATTATTTGTAATTTCAGTCAACTACATCGACTCCAGTAATGAATGATTCAGAAAAAAGGTAACAAATAATAATCTACTAACTGAGAAAATGGTAATTAGATAATACACATATAATCTAGATTATAGCTCTTAAATTATTATTAAAGTACTAAATTGCAGATTGTACTATAAGAGCGACAAAATTATACGTAAGGAGCAAAATAAAGAACAAACGATGCAACTTTAGCGTATGCAATCTGTTGCTTTGTACAATTTTCAAAAACAGAATTGTTAGTATTTCATAATTTTATTATCTTTTACGTTTCACCCGTCCGCCATTCTCACAGATATACTACCAGTTGTGTCACACGCAAGATTTTCTTTGGCACTTTATTATGTAATATAAAAATTTTACGAAAAATGTATGTACAGATTCTTAGAGTAGTATGGCGTTATCAAACAGTAATGATTTCATAGATTAAAATGCCTACGTGGAAATGATATGTCGTGAAAATTCGTTTTGGCGCAAGAGGAAGAGGGCAAAAATGTGAAAAAGAAAAAAAAAACATCAATGTACATGTTAAATTTTCCAAAACGAAAGAAAACATCCAAGAGATACGTTAAATTGTTAAAGAATTTTAACGCCTCGTAAAATAAAAATGCTTAATGCGAACAAAGATTGTAAAAACAAAAAATTATTTTTCAAACTCGCTGCCTATGTTGGTAATAGTCGTAGACGGACTTTAGAATTGACATACGAATCCTAATATATATTAACGAATGCAATCGAGCATTAAAATTTATTACAATAATGATTGCGTATATCAAAAGGCTAGACGTTACCAAACCCGATTAGACATGTTGATAGAATGATCTAGAAAATCCTGTATACTTAAAAACAAAATGGTTAGAAATAAATTATCTATTACAAGTAATAACTAAAATGCCACACTGGTGCCGTGATTTCGTTGCACTTAGTCTACTGTTTTGTAGTAGCTAAATGAAAAACACAGAACACGAAACTACTGACTCTCCTATTATTGAGCGACACTCGAAGATCGTGTGCGAACATAAAATTAGGATAATCAGGTAAATAGAAAATAAATAGCATTAGTATAAAACTTAAAAATCTATAGCACACGTATTACGATAATTAAAAAAAATTTTCCTCCATCATCCAGTTAGATAAAAGTGTCAATTTCCAATTACGATTACACTGATAACGTATTCTTTGTTTTCCACAACCGTCGCAAATAATTCCTTATTCCGTATCCGAAAGTGGAATACGAGATTGCGCAGGGAAAGAAAAAAAAAAAACAAATTCCATAGAAACGTATTGAAAATATCTTCTACAAATTATCATAGAAGTAGGTAAATTTATAACAAGTTGTACTTTTTCGAAATCAAGGTTAAGCTTCGTGTCACGTGGTACCGTTAACGAGAGCTTTGGTCTTTTCTTAAAAGTTTAAAATAAACGTACTGACTAAAAACTAAACTTACAATTAGAATATGTCCACGCTATTGCACTATGGGGAAAAAAAAGATCCTCCCGGAGTATTACACCCGACATTACTTATAGTTATACACAATAAATCATAATGATGGGATATAACGTTCTATGGTATAAGGATATAATAAAAAAAAAAGAACAACCTCATTGTCAATTGTCAAAAGTCGCATAAACATAGTATCGAGAAAAATAAGGAAGAATCACGATTAAGCTAAGAGAATAATATTACAATGGCAAGAAGAATATTTACCTAAAAAGGCAAATACTATCCATGTAAATATTTATTTTCATTAAAAAATACCGTGAGACTCCTAAGACCTATTATTCCTTGTAAACGATCAAGTTATGTTACAATTTTCATTTGCAAATTTACTATTCCAACTTGCGGGTCAATCAATAAAAGAAAAACGTGACGCAATTTCACGTATCTCACAAGATAAAAAATCTAAGCACCGTAATAACTGTGATCATGACGAATAGATATATGAAAAAAAAACCACAAATGAAAATTGTCAATGATTCTAATTCGCAGTGATATTTAATAATACTTTTTCTTGTATTTACGATATCGTTCCTCCTCAGATTGTCTGCGCAATTGATTTATCAGATCGGTAGGTACGTACCAGAGTTTATCTACGTTATTGAGAAGAGCTTCAGTCACCTGACAGCATACAGCAGCCATGTTAACCTGAGCACTCAGATCAGCCTGGTCTCTTGGATAAATATATCTCGGTGGAAATAAGGAAGGCGCCACGATCATGGCCACGTTATGTATAGACATTTTGTTCGATGATTGGCGTTCGATAACGAGCTTCAGAAAAGTCAATAAAGCTTTCAAGGTACATCGATGCTCGACCGGAAGTAGTAGCACCAACAGATTCAAAGAATAGGAAATGTCGCTTGGATTCTTCACGCCTGAAATAGATTCGTAATTATGAATGAATACAAATGAAAAAGAAATATTAAAATAATAATTAGCGCTTAACGCGATACCAACCGTGGCTCTGATAAAAAGCATCAATAAGCTCCACGGTAAGAAGTGGCTGAGGCAAATCTCTGAGCAGTTTCTTCAAGACTGCCGACAAGTCATGGCACGGCGAACGCTTAAATAATTTATCCACCTCTTTCGGTTTACAATAGAAATCCATTTCGAGTTCCGTGCACAAGGTCTCAACCTGTGAAAGATAATAATCAAGTTTGTACGTTTATCATACGTCATCTAAAGAGCTTGAATATCAACAAAACCTACTTTCTGCTTGTGTCCCCCGACGCGTAAAATTCCTTCCTCCATCACGCCTCGTTTCGTCAGCTCGTGAAGAAGCTTTTGAAACACCAGTGGAATATTACTCTCCTCGTTCGTAAGTTGACTGTCCCTCAGGAGCAACGTGGATAACGAGACGCCGAATAGATTCCCAGCTGAAATTAATTCTGGTTGTACTATTCAGATTCTGAATATGATAAGGTACCGTGATTACAACTAATCTTCACGTTGCCTAATGCTTACCTTTCCTTCTACGTTTGTTCGGCTTCCGTTTGGTAAGAGGTACGTTGTACTTATCAAACACAGCACTAAGCTCCAGCCACAACAATGGCTGAAGCCTGGTGAGATCACGTTGGGATAACAATTCAACGCCCTGCCGATCGTATCCGTCATCCGCGGCAAGGACGTCGGCAGTCCATACTTGAGATTTCACTTCGTTCGCTCTGCACATCTCCTCGAAACTAAGATGGCCGTGGGACGAGGTACGATTCAGTGGATGAGTTATTAAATTCTCATCAGCAGGTCTTGAGAAACCGTACAGACTGCTGTGGCTTCTTGTCACAGTCGCATGAGCACCTGAACTTCTTCTGTGACACGTTAGAAATTGCAATATCGTTAAATAATAAATAATGAAAGCTTCTTTAGACAATGATAATAATAATTGAGTAATACCGTAACGTGGCATGATCCTTAGGTACGGTTAGCTTGATAGGAGTTTCTACATCCAGGTGCGCAGTGTTAGCTACTTCGCTAGGATCACTACCACTGCGCCTTTGAATAACTGGCCTTGCAACATGAATCGTTCCCAGTCTTTGATAAGCCGTTAGCTTGATACCTTCTGTAAATTAAAAAGCGTTTAGGTACATGAGCATCAGGCTTTATGTGATGACAATTCAGAGATATAAGGATTATAAAAAGGATTTAAGGTGCGAAACGTACCGGAATCACTGGCAACGTCTCCACGTTGAGACCAGTGACCTGCTCGCCTAAATATTTCTTGTATTGGTACTGGAGTAGGTGCAGGTGCAGGTGCAGCTGCAGTTGCAGTTGCAACAGGAGGAGCACTTGGTAATCTACGTACCCCATCTTTATTATCTAATGGTGTTCTATTGAATATCGATACGAAACTTGGCACGTTGACGCTGATGGAAAAGAGGGAATAAAATGTTAATCATTGACATAGAAGAAGAAGTTCTTAAATATTTAAGAACAGCTTACTTCTCGTGATGAACGTCGATAACGGTTACGGTAGGTGGCGATGGAGGGGAAGCACTCTCAGGTGTTTCACCAGGTACAGAATCCAAAGAGTCTGGAGTAGCACTGCGTGACCTGGTACCAATACTCGACACCTGATCACGATATCAAGAGTTTGAAGAATAGATGAATAAACAGTTTGACTCTGAGTATTAATTCTACATGAGGAATTCTAACTTTTCCACTCACTTCCACATCCTTGAAAACGTCTCTGATGTCTGGCTTGCGTACCCGAGGACGCTGATTAAAACGCTGTTTGACAGTATGATTGAGGGAGCGTACACGACGTTTCACAGCTTCTGCCTGGGCACGAGACAAGGGACGTAAGGCTGCTCCCAGCTCTTCCGGTTGCACCTCTCTTCCGGCTTTCCAGGGTTCAGTCAATTCGCCCAGACCAGCTGCGCGAAGCCATTCCGCTTCTTCTTCGCCTTCTAGAAACGTTAAATTTGTATCATTCGTATAATGACATGGATGATTAAATAAAAATTTTAATATAGTCAATGTGACTTCTTCCTTGCATTCTCAAACTAATCTGCCAAATCTCTTTAAGCCCAACGACTTTGCTCCTAGCAATGTTTGATCATGATAGCTCTGTTATCAAATTAACAGTCGGCTAAATTCTCAAATACCTAAGAATCGTCTTGCAATACAAAACTACGTACAACCAGGACTTTCCCTAGGTCATACTGACGTAGGTATCTCTTTTGAAATGTCGACGTTTACCCAGTTGCACGTAGATACGTCAGACACTGTTGAAACACGATGCTTCCTTGTGTAAGGATATCAAATTATGCCAATCAGCATTCCAATCACAAGAGTATCTTCTTGATCTAAAATTATACCTAGTGCTCATGATGATTTCGTTATACCCAATCTGCCTTACCGTCATAACTACGTGGACTGCATTCCTCATCAAGATAATCGTCCAACATCTTCGTTTCCTCGATCATCTTCTGATACTCTTCCCAATATTCCTGGAGGTTGGTGCCTCCACCACCAAAAGTTGCTCCGTGCGATCTCTCCATCTTTTATTATTCGTTGTACTTGTTGACCATCCGCGAATTCCGGCTCAATGATGATTTACCAAGGAGACACGGCTCTTATGTCCTCTCAGGAACATAAGCTTACAATCCAGGTGCAACTTCACGGTCTCCTACGCACATTGCTCTTATTGGATTTCTAAAACAAGCATTTCAAACTGTTAATGGTTTTTGCTGTTGGCATGCTGAACACCTACATTATGCATTCCTTTGACGATTTACGAATGACTCAAACGGATTGACTGTGTTTCAATCCTGTCATCTTATAAATGGATATGATTAACATTATCAACTCGTTCAAGTGATTTCAGCAACGGAGTATGCTTTGTGCGCGTGAAATCGCGATGAGCAACAATGAATAATACCGAAGGTCATCTTCTTTCTCAATCGTGAATGAGTGCATTGATGAAATATTCTATGAAGTTATCAACGGGGGAGACTGATAAATACGTACTTTGTTAAGAAAAAAGTCGATTTACTACTTCTCAGTATAAATACAAGCTGTCTTTTATCCCAAGATAAATTCTTTGTTATTCAATTTTGTAATTCTTTATTGCCACTGTATACGCACTGGCTTATTCAACTGTGTAAGCTCTCTGACCTTAACCTTCTTCCTCCTCGTGAGCTACCTGGTTACTTTCCTTTTTCATACGCTATTATGCACAGTTGTTGGATTTCAGACTGTCTTTGGTCTTAATCTGTTTGACAAGTGTAAACGGTCTTACGGAGGTCAATTAACTGTTTTATGATAACCCATGACAGTCTCATTGGTACATAGTCAATGTACATAATTGACAATTTCAACGAGAAACCTGTAATCATTTCAATGACTTTTTAATCGTGTAAACATTAGCTTTGCTATTACTGATAAGAGACTCACGGTCGATGTACATTAACGCCTTTTGATCAATTACTAAGAGAATTCGAATATTTCGAATTTCGTAAAAATGACGTTAAAAAAAATACTATAAACGACGAAAACTTAAGACTTATTTTACGAAATTTTATTATAAATAATAGAAACGCTTGTTGTAGTTATTCTCACGATTTCTTACAAGGTATCCAGTCAAGAACTGGCGCATTAAACGTTATTATAATAAGCAGGGGCTTCGTAACAATTGATAAACAATGGGAGATTGCACAATAAGTGTTTTATTATGCCAGGTGTATTAATTATCATAAAACAACAAGGCTACAACGTCAAATGAAAATACGCGGTGTAAAACAAACGATAATAATTATAAGGACGAAGGAAAGTCTTCTAGGTATGTTATACCGATTGTATAAGATATAAAAGGAATTTCGAAATCCTCATCGTAAATTTAAAAAATGTACGTTTAAAAGATGCCTACGTGCGCAGACAGAGTGTGAGGTAATATTAAGCCCAGTGGGCTTAAGAAACAAGTCAGAAGTAAAAGTCAGGCCCGAGGAAAAATTCGAACGTGAAATTGTAGGTAAAAGAACTCGGTCGTATCCGGAATCTTGCTAATTATGACAAATACCTTGGTTTCCTTGAAATTGCAACAGGTCACACGTCATTAAACCACATAACCTCTTTACTTGACAGATTCAAAGGACGCTACGTAGACCCAACAACGCGACAGTCTTACATACGAATAAGTATCCTAATAGCGATGAAATCTCCCACGAAGTTTCAAAGTAGAGACGACGAAGAGGAGGTCTCCAGAAATAAATCTATGCTTCTGGACGCTTTGCAGTAATTTCCGAATGAGTAAAACAACATCCTAAAGTCTGGTACTAGTACCGTTAATTATTTTAATACAATAGTTCAGTACGTTTTTATCTGAAAGATTTTTTTGTTTCTTTAAGTAATCTATAGACCTGTCGAGATTTATAATATATTCCAAACAGCGCCCACCATAATAAAGATTACCAGTCAAGTCAACGAATACGCAAGCAGACATGTCCCGCTTTCCCTTACACGCCACTATTCAAACTTTGTATCAGTAATTTTCTAACGCTTTCTGCATAGTAGCACTCACAATAGAAAATAACCTCCATTCGTCGTCGTCTCGTTCCGACAACCTGTTGCACACTGGCCCAAACAAGAATTCACCCTTTTACTGTACGGTGTGACACCTGCGCCTCAATGAATTCAGGGTTGGGCGCCATCTTCTATCGGAATCGTTACGGCACACAAATGCCTCAAGAGTGTGCGCTACGTGCGCCCGCACTTTACGGTAAATTATATACCGGGTGACGATGAAGTACCGTAGCTTAGTACTGTACTTTGCGACTGTAGGAAGTCAACTGAAATGCCGAAGGTATGGATATTGAGTTTGTATCCCTTTGTATCTGAGAAATCTACGCACGCGTAACATGACATCCCGGTGAAATGAATGAACCGTGTCTGGTGTATGTAATGAGATTACTCTATGCGATGAAGAAATCTCCGGCGGATATAACAGATTAAATCGTTAAGCTTTAAGATTGTTTTTCAGTTTTTATTTCAAATTATTTGAAATATCGTCAATACAAGTAGGTTTACTTTCTTTATGAGTTCTAGGCGCAGCTTAGCTTTAGATCATATTTTGCTTGTAGATTTTTGATTTAGTTGATTTTTATTTATTTTACTTAACATATGATTTAGTACATAATAGATATTCGATTTGTTACTTCTTGGAGATAATCAATAAGCCATTAGTGAATTGTATGTCACTACTGGATAATCATGTTTGATATGATTAACTTCTATTAGCTCTATTACCCCATCCGCGTCTGTGCGTGTCCTTGTAATCGTCCATGGCTCGTGTTTGAGCTAGTAATTCTGGATCATCATTTTCAGTTCTATTTTCCTTTTCTATTGCTTCTGCATCCTCTTGTGAAATATCGACGTTGTTGGGATTGGTAACGTCTTGCAGACAAGTTCCATTCATTTGATTACGCTGAGATGCATCAGGCCAACTGTAATAAAAAAAGATTTCTTAGTTTTGTTTTATATGCTATGTACTTGGGAGATGTAATAATTTGCAAACGTACTCTCCATCCTTGACTCTCTTGTCGTAGAACTCTTGCACCGTGAGTACAGGAAGGCTGGGATATCCAGCTCCAAAAACTTGCTTTTGAACCTCGTCGCGGGTGATTATAATCGGCTTTAATTTTGCTGAAGGAATTTTTGTTTTATGCTGATGTTGAGAAGCGGTACTGTCAGTGCGGCCTAATTGTTTCATGTGTTCTAACAGTGGCCTTTCAGCTGCCAGAGAAGCCAGTTCATCGATAGCTTGATTCACATAAACCTTGAGAAGGGTAACGAAATACTCCCTTTTGGTTTCCTCATCGATATTAGGATTGTCAAGGTTTTTCCTGAATACCTCCAAATTCTTTTCTAATTCCTTTTGCTCTCGATATCTTTGCAATTTCGTGTTTCTTGAGTTTACCTGAAAAACATATTATTGTAATATAACAAGAACCATCCCACACCGATATATAAAATGCAATGCTAAGTACCATTTCAGTAATATATTCAGAATTGGATTTTGTTTGTGCAACAGCAGTCTCATCCTGATGCTCTTCATTTTTAGTCTCTGGGATCTGGATATCGGTTAATCCATAGGCTTTGACTCTGTTTAGAAAGTCAATAAAATAAACCTCTGCCACATCGACAATATGCGTTCGATCATCCGTACCACATATCTTCAATGTAAGAGAACCAAGTAGAGCTGGCAAAAGAAAATACTTGATATTCTCAGTAGCTACTTCGTCAAAGCTCTCATTCTCACTGAACATATTAGCCATGGAGACTAATCTCGTTGCTTTCTCAAACATGTTCATAGCTCTGCGAACGTCAGACTATTTAACAAAATAATTACATTTTCAAACGGGAATCGTTAGATAAAACCGATAATAAAATGTGTATTATATCACTACTGCATTACATGATGGTTAAAACTAAAACATTTGTTTATAGATAATGTCAAGAATATACACAAACATTCGTCATGACGTTGATGTACCTGAACTTTAGGACTGTTCGTTGCCTCATCAGTTTTGTTAATACCGTTGAAGAGTCGAAAAGCATTGTCAAATATTTCTGACAGTGATTCAACATCTTTTGAACCGCCAGCAGAACCTGCTTCACGGTTTATTTGCAATATGTTTGGCTTGACAGACTCCATTTTTGAGATAAACGTCTTCGCGTACCGGCTTACGATTTGCGATGCAAAGAATGGAGCAGGATAGAGGGAGGATTTAGTACCCAGTATAATGTTGGTGGCAGCACATTTCAAATTGCGTATATCTATATCTACACATTACTGAACTTTAAAAATACATCAATATATTTCAATTGACATAATCATTATCAATACCAGAAATAGTAGGAGCAGTACTGGTACCAAATTATAATGATTTTAATGAAAATAATACTTTTATTAGTCATGTCTAACTGAAATATATTTATAGAATATAACAATTTGTTAAAAAATTATTACACAAAGGAACTATCAAAATAGTCTTTCCTTTAGATCGTATAACATGGTGTTACAGGAAATCCGTGATCAGGATGTTACATATTTGTATCATTTCATATGATGGAGAATTTGTCGATTTTTGTCTTGGTAGAATTTTTATGCATGAACATAACACTTTTGGATATATCTGTTACGAAAAGTAATGGTACAACATTTTTTAATATGTAACCAATGGCAATAAAAAGTGTTTTCCTTTAATGTGTGCTTTAAATAGTGCACAAGTTACTATTGTTACAATATTTTTGTAGTTCTATAAATGATATACATACATACATATATATATATAGATATATATGTTTGTACTGAAGAAACAGATTCATGGGTCTCAAAATAATGCAAGAAACGTTCTTTTATTATTTTGTGAAAACTCGAACTCTGTACTAGGCCTAAACATCATTAAAAAAGAGCGACCTTATGTTAGAGAAAAAGAAGGATTGCCTCGCAAATTTCAATCATAATGCTTCTGGATTCATGTCCAAGTGACAATGAACATTCATATGAAACTTAAGTATACATTTCATAAGGATCCATTCATACTGCTGGGATTTAGTGAATAAATTCTATTTACTGACAGTTGAAAAATAATTTGAAAAATTTTCAAAGTATTAATACCGCTTGTCTTTAGAGGTATAAAACCAAATAAGTAAACCAAACCCAATTGTCGTCTGCTGCTTCTATAATAAGAAACAGACGGTGACGAATACATTATGAATCATATTATTTGCAAATTAACTAACAGTTCAATACATCCCAATCAAACATAATAGGCTCTAGAAGTATTTATATTACAGTGGCGGCGATTTGCATTGCTGACAATTTTCCATTTTCTTATCGAACTCCTCTATCTGTAGTGTCATCTCAAAGAAATTATATTTATCATGTATATTCCGCGTTGCCATACGCAAGACTTGTTGTGGACTAGTTCCAGGCTCTGATTAAACACCAATGAGAAACATAATTAAATTAAGAAATTCCATATATGGCTAGTGCCTTACCTGAGATTACATGATCGAATAGAACTTACCTATAGCAATATGAGCAGATAACGCAGTCTTATCTAACGACAATGCCCAGATTCGCAAATTGTGTACTTTGACTACTCCCTCGATCTGTGTCAAGGTACTTTCTACTTGGGAATATTCAAAACCCTTTGGCATCCCTTCCATCAGGACATTCATGACGTCTTTGATAATTGTAATTGTTGTTAGCAGAACCAAAATAGAGAACAGGAAGGTGCAAATGGGATCGACGATACTCCAGTTTGGCTGAATTAATTATCATTAATGATCTTAGTGTTTTTATCATCAGGATATTAAAATATGGAAGTACAATCGTCCTCACCTTGAAATAAATAATGAGGGCAGCTACTAGGACACCTATACTCTGTATAAAATCACCAACCACGTGTATAAAAGCTGCTCGAACATTTATATTCTTGGCTTCTGCTTTGCTAGACTTGGAATCAATATGAGCTTTCTCGTGCTCAAGGTCAACATCAGCATGGGTATGACCATGATGACCTGCATGACTATGGCCATGTTGATGAAGAGTCAAACCCATCCTGCAAGACAGATAGAGAAGGTGTTTTCCATATGTTCACATGAAACTTTATAGAATTATGATAAATTTGTGATTCTAATGTTTCAGAGGTATTATCGCTATATAAGCAAAACTGACACTAGATTTACCGCAACACCAACGGCTGACGTTATCAACATTACAGTGGCATCTAATTCAAAGTCTTTATTAATCACTCGCTGTACAGCAAGGTAGAACAAGACACCCGTTACCACCCATATCATCAATACAGACGTGAGTGCACCAATTACCTAAAAGTAAAAAAAATTGTATAATAAATAACGTCAGAGTCAAAATTGACAATTATACAATTGTAAACTAAACAAACCTCTGCTCTGTACCAACCAAATGGCATTTTCCTAGTGGCTGGTCTGGTGGCAACCCATATTGAGAATAATGAAATCATAAAAGATGCAAAATCAGTGAGCAGATGAGCAGCATCCGTAGCAATGGCTAAACTGTTTGATAGGATACCCCCTGCGAAAGGCATATACATATAGTATTTCATCTTCAAGTTTGTTACAAAGGAGTAAAATAAAACTACAGATACTCAACTTACCAATGATTTCTCCAATCATGAAAAGAACGCACAATACACTGGCAATTACTAGCTTCTTTCTGGCTTTCTTATCAATTCCTTCATTTCTCTCTCTGTGGCAATGATCCTCAACTAAAAAATATTTAGCCATTGTATAATCATTACCTTCTAGTACTATTAATTATAGACTTATACTTACTGAGCGACGTATTCCTCTGGAATTGATACTTTGAATTAGAAGGTTCATCCCCCGTGCTACCCTTAACAACTGTACAACAACCAGAGAGTTTTCCATGGACGCAAAAGATCACCTGCTTGGGAGGTGAATCCGATTCGTCACATTCGTTATTATTTGGCGGAATGCTGGTTCCATACCCGAAAGCTGCATTGTCCTTAAATCTGAAATAGAAGGTAGTACTGAAACCAACAGTACTAAGCCGGAACTACGTACTATAGGATGCTGGGTAAGCATTGCAATTAATTACATTGATTAAGTCGGCCAATCTGGACGTCTAAATAATTTTCTATTAACTCATATCTATCAGTTTAGTCCATTATCAGGAGGAGTAATCAATAATGCCGTGTGCAAACTGACGTCCAAAGTATGTATCGTTTATCTTCTCCCGCTACGTGTATGTATCAATAATAATCGCGTGGAAATAATAACTGTTATTTTTCAGGTTCCCACAACGGTAACAATGAATGTTAATGGGGGTCTCAACTGAATATACAATTATCAAGAAAAACATATTTTACCCCCACTTGAAGTATTTGTCAAACAAATGACTTTGCTCAGCTCTTGGCGTCAGATCCAAAATTACCTCGTCGGTCATACCTCACTCAGAAATTTTCTCTCTCTCAAAAAAACCCTTATTAAACTTTCAAAAATTATATATAATACACGCAAACATTGCGTACGTACCAAAAATCTTTAGTACGCATACACCCGTCGCGCAATACTAACTGTATTTGCTATCAGCAATGACTGGCATTGATGGGACTGTACTCGCAACAATAAAATCTGCAGCGGTCTGCACGAGTCTTAAGTCGCTAATTAACAAACTTGTGTACCAAGTACATCTACATAGGAAGTATGTAAATTATAGAGTGCAAGGGGTGTGTAGGAATCTCTGAATTAACGAAAAATTATCGCATTTACATGTGATAAATTAATATTTAATTTATGGAAAATTCTAAAAATAATATCAGCAACATTTATACATCTAATCGTACAAACTTTGATCTGTCGAGAAATCAGTTATTATATATTTATGGTGAAGACTCGAACGGTTTTGCAATTATTTGTTTTTTATTTCCTGTGTTCAATTTAATTCTCTTATAACAAACGTGTGTACGTTTGAACGGCGTTACAATTGAAGGCGCCTCGGGCAAAACTTAGAATATTAAACGTCGCCTTGTATTTTACGTAGTTTCAGTCTCTTATCGTTCTGCATACTGGGTGTTCAATAACAATTGATTGGAAATATTCGTCAAGTCTCTGAAACCTACAACAAGCAAACATATCATTCTGATGACTAAACCTATCCAATCGTAATGAAGCAAAGAATCAACGTACTTAATCCGGCAAAGCCGACGAAGATTCTGCATTGAATAACGGTACACCAAGAAAAAGTACACGATCAATCAATCAAAGTACGAACGACAGGAAATTAAAAAACCACCTAAAGTTTTATAGAATATTGATTGCCGATCAAAACTGTTACCACGTAGCCTAGGAAGATTCCGACAGTGAGTAGAGAGAACTCCAGTAAATGTAAATATTCATATAAATTACATGTATATACATGGTTCATTTTAAAAAAGATTTTTATTCACTAAAGAAGCTTCCTAAATGTAAGTTTACTGGTGGATTCACCCTGAATGATACAAAACTTCTATAAACCACATCAGATAATACAGAGATTAATCCAACCGAATTCCACAGCACGACTATTATCTGAGAGATAAGTTAATTCCATCACAAAAGTTTAAGGCGCTTGGAAACCTACGTTACCAGCGAAAAGAATTCTTAATTAAAAGTCGCATCGCAAACCTTATATCGAGGATAACGAGTATTCGATAGTCAATAATATTTATTTCACTCACAGTTTAATTCTTTCTTCCTCCATCGTTGGATTACAGTGCGCGATAACTATGCCAGACGTAAGGGCGAAATAATTTTGTTCATTTGATTCTTACGACGGGACACGTTATGTGGAAGGACTGCACATGTCACTAGTTAAATAAATAAAACGTCTACACGGCATACCGGACTGTCTTGGAAGAGTGCTGGTCGAGCTTGTTTAACGAGATAGCTTAACTCTCCTCCAAGGAGATATCGTACCCTCTTACCAGTGTATAGCTTATTCCGTATTATGACTGATATTGACTATGCTTTATTGATATCGTGACAAGACCAAACGAGATATGAGATTATGAATCAACCAATGATTTTTGGTATTCGATAGATTATATATTGTCGTTTTCTATATCCTTTGATAGTATCATTTAATTACGGCAGATCATTGCAAACTTTATAATAATACGTAAGAGCTGTTCAATTGATTATACCGAACTTGATTTTGTTCTTGTGATTATTATCATGTATCATTGTCTATATAGTATCGACAGTGATTACGGAAATTTGCTAAATTACATTTAAATTATATATTACATGCATTATGTATTAGGTGCTATTAAATATTACATGGTTTCTGTCTTGTTGGAATCAGATCGAGATTGGAATATCTAAGTAATGAAATGAGATATGAGCTTCTGTACAGTTAGGTGGAAGAATTTATAGGATTGTTGGAAATAAAGGATAAGTAGCTTTCGAGGAAATTTATCATGCACTTTTAATAGCATTTTATTAAAATTTTTTGTTTCTATTTCATGATTAGATATATTAAACAGAAGTAAATTATACTGTGCAACGTCTTTATATGCATGCAGGTAATGACTGATACATACAAATTTTACTGTATCACATACGTTTTGTCAAAGAATTAAAAACAGGAAAATAACATCAAGCAGGATTATTATTTGCAATCACATTTTAAAACAAATGCAGGAACTATTAACGAGTAACTATCAATTTCAGGAAAATAAACATTTTATTAAAAACGTACTCACAAGGCGAATTTTTTATTTTTACTTGAAGATTTTTCCATAATCGAAGAAATCAGGTGCGAAGCTTCAGTGCAGATGATATCACTCAATAGTTCAGCAAAGCGAAATTACTTATCCAAACTGATGACAACATGCGACTTCTGCAAACGTAATGGAGTCATGAAAATATTTACTTTTCTAATTGTCATATTTACCAGAATCAGCACAACAATATAACTGAACGACAATGACACAGATCATTGGTGATTATTGAACAAAGAAAGAGCTATCGAAAAGGTAAATCTAATCCGAAGGAAACACAAGGATACTGGAGAACTTTAAACACTTTAATTCTTTGTAATTTCTTCACTATTTTATTCCTTATATTTTTATACGAAGGACGGTGTGACAGTGTTCTGTTATTATGCATTGCGAGCTCATCAATTGAATGTTTATAAAACATGAAACCTCACTCAAGATAGTAATATTCACATTATGATTCAAATAGTTATAAATGTTTATATAAATTGATCAGTTACACCGTAATCGACAAAATATCACACTGCACAGTAAAAAGATTTAATAATCTATCGTTGATGAATTATCGAAACTCTCGAAGAACGATTATCAAAACAATCATGAAAAACCTTCGATGCACTTATTATGGTGGTAGAAGTCAGAATACTTCGAGAAGAAAAACTGCGTTTCACTTCATATATCCTTCAGTAGAGTGACCTATTGATATTTGGCCATTATGTCCTATAGTATAGCGAACAACTTTTTACAGAAAACGTTATAAAAAACCTCATATATATCGTAAAAATGCATTAGTCAATTTATGCATATGGGGAATACACCTCACAACTCTTCGTGCTTTGGAGAATCGTCGCTAATATCTGAAAAATGATTAAACCAAGACAACGTTAAAGGACACTTACTTAACATGTAACCATACAATTAATTAAATTTAAAAAATATCACGTACCAACATCTTCTCGCTCCAGTTGTCTGTTTTCATTTTCTATTCTCTGGTGTAAAGCTTTGATTTCCTCATCGTACCCTATCCATTCTGGTAAGATGCGCATGGCTGCTTGTAACTTGGCTTCCTTGGTCATAGGATTGTTGCACTGCGATAAGGTGAAATAAGAATTTTCTGTATAGTCTTACAATTTGAAATATGGAGAGAGGTTATACGTGAAAATTTAGAATCGAACTCTTGTTGCTAATGGTTACTTACTAAATCAATTGTTTTAGCATATTTTTTGGACTCATCGCTACACCAAGTTTCACACCATAACCATTCCTGCGGTAAGGTCTTTATTGCTACTTGATGTATCATGTTGTTAGGTAGATCCTGTAATTATCGTTTTCTTTATGATATGAATGCTTACCATGATGCATACTTTTATTATTAAATAAACGAAATTCGTGTTAGATCATTTGAATAGAATTATGAATTAGAATTAAGAACTGACCTGATCAAGATTTGAAAGACTGTTAGGATCCTGACTAAGAGCTTGATATTGACCTCTTAATCTGTCTCCTGCTGCTATACGACGGAAACGCTTTAGATCCACAACGTACAGAGCACTGATATGATAAGAACGACCTTGGAGATGATTCCTCCAGTATCCTTGTCGCCAGAATCTAGTGGAAATGAGAATAAACAAAATGGTTATACATTTGTCTTTCATAGAACTATTTTTCTTAATTCATTATAATGTAATCATTAACCTAAATCCATCCATTTCTTTTCTGCTATCACAAAATGGTGTATAGGCATACGGCGCACCACCTAAATCTAAGGTAGCTAATTCTTTGAGATCTGCTCTAACTACCTGAAAGAAATAATTCCAATATAGCTTTATAATACAGAATATTACGAGATAGAGTATTGATTTTACCTGATCGGCATCCACGAATATTATTTTCTTGACATCCAGTGGGAATAGCACATCCAGGAATAATATTTTATATCCCCATATTGTTCTCTGTTTTTCGGTTTGCTGGTGAAGCCAGCGTGGCCATTTATATTGAACTAATTCATACTCGAAGCCATATTCTTTTGCCATGTGTGGTAGGAAGTCCTTTTATAGAAACCACGATTTTTATTATTTATACTGAATTTTTATAATCCATTAAAAGTTATGTTACCATAAGACTTACTTTTAACGTTGGCGACAGGTAATTTTTGAGGAACCAAAATTTCACTGGGGACTTTGTGTGTTTCATTACACTGATCATCATGATCTTTAAAAATCTTTCATACAGATGGCCGGATGCGAGTGAGAAGATATTTAACTTTTCATCTTGATCCTCGGATTCTTCACCAGTTGTGAAGGTCCTGATATCAAGTAAAAACTCGTTTTAGACTTTTCGAGAAGACTGTAGGTAAAATTGGTGAAAAGTTTGTGTGGAGAGCAAACAGGTTGTTGAAAATATTATGAGAAACAAAATATTGATGACTTGAAATTATCGTGTCCATTTACTGTGTATCTTACGAAACCGTAATTATAAAGCTCAAGTTGATACAGTGGAAAATATTCAAACTTCTATTTAATACTAGGAAGCTTACCAAAATATGGAAAAGCTAAAAAAAACAGAGAATAAAGGAAAGTTATTTTATTTTATGACACTACGAAATGACGATTCAAACAAAGTAATTCTGCTATTCGTAATAATTAGTTTGTGTATCAGCTGAAAATTATTTAAAAAATAATATATCAAGTATAGTCACGTACCGAGAAATCGAGTTCCATAATCCAGAGCTTTTGTCGTCTTCGGACAAAAGATCCATTCCTGCTTTGTCTGGCTTTTTTGAGACCTTTAATTTCAAAACGTGACTCTTCAGCGAACTGATCAGAACCTTTACATTGTTACCATCTTGAATAACATCTTGACCATCGACACTTGAGATATCATAGATTTCTGCAGAACGTCCTTGTCGTAGACGTAAAAGCCAGTCACCAGGATTAGCTTTTAGTTGAAAATATCCTAAATTAGCCATCACAATTGTGTCAAACATCACTGGTTGGTTTTCGGTTCCCAAAGTAATTTGTAATCCTCTTGGGGGATTGCCCATTAGAGCTTCGAAACAATGTCCTTCGAGAAGCAAATGCTCTAGCTCGAATTCACTGTAAGATTATAGTTAGGAACCAGTAATTACTACAGATAAAATAAAGGAAGACAACAAAGCAGTTTAATTTTATAATTCCTTACCTATGTACTCCTATAGCAACATTATCCAGTTTAATGTTATCCAAATCATAAACACTGCGGACTACTTCAACCAGCCAGTTTTCTGGTGAGTGAATATACTGCGTAAGCAATGAGGAAGTTGGCAGTTTTGTGAAACGTGCGACTGCTCCAATTATATGACCTTCCGGTGTAAATTGTATTTCAGGCTCAAGTACGAATCGATAAAAACTAAGAGTGCAAAACATTTTTACAATTATAAATCAATTCCCAATAACTTACTCAAGTACGCCTTAGAGGATTTAATAATTATTTTTAAAGAACGAACCTCTTCAATGGCATGTCGCTATTTTTCTCCACACAATTCAAAAATACTTTGATCTCACAATTTAATGTTTGCTGTAATACATTCAATATAGGTCCTAATTTTTGTGCGCCCCGCGAAACAGGATCCACAATGGCGACAAGATTGAACGCAACACCATCCGGATTTGCTGCTGGAACCTTTATGGCACTGAAAGATATTGTAACGTCAACAATAAAAAACAATTATATTATAACCAGCACAATTATGTTAATAATTACCTATGTTCATCGCCGTGATATGGAATATCAAAACGACTACGAGTTTGAGGTCTTGGTACCAAGAGCGAAGAGATTTTCATGATCATATCATCAGATATATCATTTTTTTCTAAAATCCACGAAAATATTGAAAGATACACTTACATTGATTGAAGAATATTCTTCTATTCTTGTATACAATAATAATTCTTACCGTATTCATCATCGTCAAACAACTGACTCTTGAATAAGTTCTTGAATAACTTGTCTCCGTATGTACTGTGACTAAATCTTTCCAAAAGTGAGAAATCTTCATTAGTAAATTCTTCGTTTTCATCAAAAGGACCAATAATACGACCATTGCATATAACCGCTCTACTTCCTTTCTCTAGTCCAAGAACAGCCTTGGCATAATGTCTATGTACACTGAGAATAAAGTTCTGTTGTTCTACCTGCTCTTTGACAGCTTCATTCTGAAATTCAGATAAGATTTCACAAATTAAGTAGGTCTCTGATTTCCATTCGCACAATTGATTTTTCTTACCTCGATATCATAATCACCCTTAGCAATAAGAGTCACCGTATCCTCCTTAATTAATTTCTTCAAGTAACCTAGGATCTTGTCCGATGGCAATGTATTCAATGCAGCAATTGCTATTTTATTAATATCAATTTCTGATCCTACATCATCGGCACTGTTTATTATTATAGAAGCTCTGACATCTGCATTAGATTCCTGAATCAAAGGAAACAGCAATTATAATACTGAATGATTCTAGGTATAGAGAAAAATTAACTCTTATACACATACCACATATTCTAAAGCTTCACGAAGCAATTGTCTACCCATAGATTCCTTCAGATCAGCAACGATCCAAAGAGAATATAAATGATGCATGTTATCTCGACGTGAAGCAGATACGTATCGCATATTCTCCATGAGCCACGCTGAAGCATCCTGAGAACTCCATTTTACATATTCTTGGTCTTCGGGAGGAACACCAACCAAATTTAACCAGGTACTTTTATCAACTTTTAAAATACGTTCGTTTAATCGTGGCATTACGTTTGGTTGATTCATTATAAAATCCACCACATCATCCCCTTCTGTTACTTCACCCCTATAGACAGCCTTTTGCATCGATGGAGTCAGGGTTATTATGGTTGACAAAACAGCCTCCTCGAAGGATTCAGAATTCAGTTGATTCGATGGCAGTGGAACGCCATTGAGTAATGCTTGAGGGAACTTTTTGAAACCAGTACGTCTAACAAAGTCACTTGCAAGGTGACGACCTACGTCATACTCAGATTCCTCACCGAGTATGTAATTTATATCAGCAGACGAATCTCTGGCTTTGATTGCCTTTTTTATGTCACTCACATCAGGACCATGCACTCCTATATAATTTTCCAACTACAAGATAAAAGTACGTTAAAGGCATTAGACTAAATTTAGAAAAAGTTATACTTACATCGGACAGGAAATTTAAAGCTTCCTTGGAGTTCTTACTCTCTGCGAAGTAGTGATAGGCATTATTGACTGCCACACTGGCATCGGTTAAACCTGTTATGGAAGTGTTGAAGTTGGTTACAAAGACAAATCCTACTCGAAGAGGAGCTGAATGAGCGTATAGGGATTCAGCTAGAGCAATCAACGGCGTTGATTCTTCACTCAATGGATCAATTATGAGAACCTAAAATTATCTCAAGTTAGATCATGATAAGTTTTATATGGATACCTAATTATATTATCCCATCGTGTGCTAACCAAATTGTAAAGATTTCTTCTGATGTTCCTGAGCATTCCAGGGAAGGTTGGTCGTAATAATTCAGTTAATACTGGAGACCATCTGGAGTAGCGAGAATCATTCTCAATATCATTCACCCATATCACAGCAGAATCTCTTATATCCATTGCAAAGTCCTGATTATCCGTATTACCAGATAAATCCAAAGATAATAACTTGCTCATTCTTTTATTATTGAATCCTAATATTTCAATTCACAATTAACGAGTGTAAGTATGTTGTTTAAAACAGATTAGATTAATTGTTGTATTAAAAATTTACCAATTTTATGAAGTGCCTCCATTACACGCAATTCCCCTCGTAGTGACTCCAGAAGAGTCAGAATATCGATGGCTTCCAAGTCAAAGAACAAACCATTTATGAATAAAGCAGTATCAGTGGGTTGAATATTTAGACTCGCAGCAAACAGTTCTTGATTTAATTTCATCTCTTTCTTCATATCACTTCTTACTTTTGTACGAATCAATGATTTGGCCTGTGATATAAATTAAATTGAATTCTGGAGAGTTTTAGTCGATTATTTTGATAGATTCTACGTTCGGATTGCTTACCTGCATTGGAAAATTTTGTGAGATATCAGTAAGAGCTTTGATAGCCTCACTCGATGGTGAATTCATTATTCTTTCGGCTGCTTGATGACTTAGTTCTTGAAATTGCCAAACTTTAAGAGCCCCGATCTCATGGCTGGTATCCAATAAATGCATCTGCAATTCATCCAATTCGGATCTTTTGTCTGGATATAAATTCCTGGAGTGTGACAATTTTCAAATGAAACGAAGCGGATTGCGTTATTGTTTGGATACTTTTTTAAACTGTAATATCGCCTTACTTTAGTATTGCAAAGTTGAGGCCATCGATTTCTTCAACACCGTCATTTTCATCTTCATCGTCTTTACCAGAATTATCTTTTATGTCAGAATCGTCTGTTGCTTTGTATTCAGTTGACTTCATTTGAAGTTCCACACCATATCCTGACAAGCGTAATCGTCTATCTAACCTATCCTGCAATAATGAAATATAATGAATATGTATGTATATATTTTTAAAAGTTTGTATCGTAAAATTATTTCATACTTTTACGTAATGACGAAGGATATAATCAATTTTTTTAGATTCTGCCAAGGATTTTAACTTTTCATGATATTCAGGAAATTCTGGTGTTCCTAATTGTCCGTAAAACACAACTTGTTTTTTAGATTGTTGCGATCCAGGGTAATGATGATCTATATTGTAAGTGTCTATCTTGTTCCATTCATCCTGGAGGTTAAAAAATAATTAAAATTATGAGTAACCAATATTGTGAATTTTAAGGTATCATTGCAAAATTGTATAAAGCATAATAGGCACTTTACCTGAGTAATTAAATCGTCTAATTCTTCTAACGAACAAGTGAATTTACCACCTACGTCTAAGACAGTATTACATCCTAAGCTAGAGGCATTTTTATTCAAAGCCATTTGGGAAAACATCTCCACTCTCGCTGAATAAATGCGTAAAGAAAGTCCTAACTTAAGGACCGCCAGTTCAGTGTGCGTTAAAAATTTCCCAGCTATTTCAATCGCTATATTATATTGATCCCTCTCTGTTGCTATAGATGAAAAATTAAATATGATTATGCATTTATTCAAAGACCTGTCATATATCTTTACTAACCATTATTAACCAAATCATTGGTTCTACTAGAGACTGCATCAATGAATCTCCAAAAGTAATCAGGATTTTCATCACTTAAATATTCTGCTACTTCGAGCAACAAGGGGGTATCTCTCCATTTTGCATCAATTAACGTAGTAACATATTTGTTAACTTTCTTGTCAGCCTCCAGTTGGCCTGAGCATATAAGTAACGAATATAGAAATACAAAAATCCACATCTGAAAAAGAACAAAATAACTGTAGTCGCATGAGTAAGCCAATACAGTAACAATATTAGTGAACAAAACAATGAAAAATGAAATGACACAATAAAGCATTATCCTTGAAAGTAGAAAGATAGCCATAAATTTTATCGAAAAACAGGTTCCTTTATAAAATTGTATTATTGTCATTGTAGATTCGCTGGAATAGATATTTCCATAATGAAGCTAAAAAAAGTCTAAATTGTTCCCAGTTCCCACACAAATTAAATGAGCGATTGAAGACATTGGTAGTATACTTTTTTAATAAAAATTACTTCATGATATATATATATATACATATATTAACATGAAAAAATACAGAAATATTGTGTTTCTAAATCAGATGTTCCGGTATCAGTGTGCATGCACTGTCGTAGCATTCTAATATATACACGATATAACCAACATGTAACCCTTATTTGATGATTATGAAATGCATCAGAGAAATCTGAATATTACTTACCTTGCAATTTTTACTAAACACTATATTATTATTAATTATAAAGAATGCACTAATGACAGCAACCAATCCATGCAGCGCACGTGCCGCTTAATGCTACACAATTACAAAACCTCAATAAATGCACTGCTGGCAGGATTATCATACGCATGAATGCGTATAACCCCATGTACAAATGGGCCAGAACTGAGCTTTCACGATAACGACAGCAGCTATTGATAAAAGAGAGTAGTTCATTGGCCATAAAAACGTACGAATTGATCAACAGCCAATAGCGTCTATAGTTCCAAACCTCAAGTATTTTGAAAAGTTGGTTTAAATTCTGTGATCAAATTTTCAGTCACCATTTTAGAGTATGTGACACAACGTAAAATATGATTTTTAAGTCTGCATCCGATTACCCTAATTGTAGAAATATTGTAGTTATCAATAAACATTAATATTACTCCAAAAGGACTATATTTTACTTAATAGAACATATTCGAGTTTGATTTCATTGACGCTATTTTAAATTTCGCTTAATAGATCCTTCTTCGCGCCCATTCTTTTTAACACCTAGAGACATCTGTGTTTCTTCATGTTATTTTACATTGTTTTTCATTTTTTGTTACTTACACAAAAGTGTACAGTAGTAAAATATCTCATGTTTGAAGTTTCACTGGAATGTGATGTTATATTTTAACACGGCCGTGCCAAAGCGTGTCAATGGAGGTTGTACCTCGCGATGCAGGTTTCGTCGAATCGTAGAAGAAAAGATTATTTTAAAGTTTCTGCAATGTTTGGATGACTGAAAAATTATTTCTCAACACTTCATATATTTTATACTGCTATTTGAGTAAGTTGTCAGTTAACGTTATCAAAGATGACAATCATGGAGTATATTCAGTCTCTGTCAAACAATCCTTATTTTGGAGCCGGCTTTGGTTTATTTGGAATTGGTGCTGGTGCGGCTATGTTAAGAAAAGGCATGCAAGTGGGAATGATATTTTTCAGGTACGATGCGTTGAAATGCTTCATACTGTTTTGTTGAAATAGTCTTACATAAGTGGCTACTTGTGATTAGCAAATGCACCCTGTCATCTCATAATTGTTCATCTTAAACAGTTGTATTTCATTGCAGACGTCATTACATGATTACGCTGGAAGTACCATGCAGAGATAAGAGTTACCAGTGGCTTTTACAATGGATTACGCACAAGGGTGCAAGAAAAACACAGCACCTTTCCGTAGAGACTAGCTTTGAGCAGAAGGAGACTGGTCATGTTAAAACAAAATATGATTTTATACCAAGCATTGGAACACATTTCTTTAAGTGAGACTTTATTTACGAAGTAAATAAGTATTTAAGTATTGTTAATTTAAAAGTACAGATAGTTCATGAAACATTGTCTTTCGCAGGTATAATGGAAATTGGATAAAAGTAGAAAGAACCAGAGAGCAGCAGACATTAGATTTACATATGGGCGTCCCTTGGGAAACAGTGCAACTCACTGCTCTGGGAAGAGATAAAACCATATATTTTAATATTCTAGAAGAAGGTTGTATCGATATACAAATATTTATAAATAGACTAATAAGCATGAAATATCAACAGTTTTCGTTAATTTACAGCCAGGCAGATGGCTTTGAAAGAACATGAAGGAAAAACTATTATGTACACTGCCTTGGGAAGCGAGTGGAGACCATTTGGCCATCCTAGGAAACGAAGGCCATTGAATTCTGTAATTTTAGATACTGGCATTAGCAATAGAATATTAATGGATTGTAAAGAATTCATAGAGAATCCTGCGTGGTATAGTGATCGAGGTAATTTTCAATGGTGCAACAATTTTTATTTTAATGACAGTCTCTCATTCTACAAATGAGTATGGTTCTTATTCTCTTAGGTATTCCATATCGAAGGGGGTACTTACTTCATGGACCTCCAGGTTGTGGCAAATCCTCTTATATCACTGCATTAGCTGGTGAACTGGAACGTGGAATTTGTGTATTAAATTTGTCTGAACGTGGTCTTACAGACGACAGATTAAATCATTTATTAGCAGTAGCACCTCAGCAGACCATAATCCTCCTAGAGGATGTTGACGCTGCTTTCAGTAGTAGAGAAGAAAGTAAAGAAGGTAACTTGAAAAAAAAAAACACATCATAAATAACTAAATTATAAAATCATCATTGACTTTCATAAGTATATAACGAAAAATTTTCACATTACAGTAAAAGCAGCTTACGATGGTCTCAACAGGGTAACTTTTAGTGGACTATTAAATTGTTTAGACGGTGTTGCATCCACTGAAGCACGTATTTTATTCATGACCACTAATTACCTGGAAAGATTAGATCCCGCCCTTGTCAGACCAGGCAGAGTAGACGTTAAGGAATATATTGGTATACAAAATTAATCACAATTTACTATAAGGCAATGCCTGCTTCTTACTTTATACTAAATATTTTGCAGGCTGGTGCAGTCAAGCTCAAGTGGAACAAATGTTCCTGAGATTTTATCAGAAGCCAGGAGAGACAGCAAATGATCTTGCTAAACAGTTCGCCGAAAGTGTTATGTCTTACAAGAAAAACGTGAGTCCAGCACAAATCCAAGGATTTTTCATGTTTCACAAAAACAATCCAGAGGAAGTATTAAACAATGTAGCCCAGATATGGGAACTCACCTAATAGAAAATGTCCAGTGTAATTGTAAAATTATATACAACTCCTTGTCGCTGGTATAACTTTTGTAACATACCGTACCATTGAAAATGTATGTCGACACTGCTGTAAAGAATTTTGATAGTTCTGCAGAATAGAATTGTATTATGCTATATGATGTACATCAGATCTAAATATAAAACTTCGTATTTAATGTATTGAATTTGAATATCCCATTGACATGTATATAAACAAAACGTGAATACTATTAGTACTTCCTTAGTATGGAAAATCTATTAAAGTAATCTAAATATCTGCAAGATACAAGACCTTCAGTTTTTTCAATTTTTATGATAGGAGGTCTACGTAAAGTATTACGAAGTTCGGCTAGAATTTATGTTGAACATTTTGATTTCGTCAAATTTGTACACTCTTTAGGAAGAAACATGATCCATCTCGCATCAAATACAGTTGACACAACCTGAATTTGCGTAGATATTACGTCTCTTATAAATTAATGTAACCTGAGACTTCAATTTACAATGCATCTTTCAAGTTGCAATTTCTCACCCTCCGTAAGTCATGATAAAAGAATTTCCTGATAAAAATAAAGATATTTTTAAATAGAGCGGTGGGCACAGAATACCATTGTGGATATATGCTTCATAAAGACATCATTATATAACGTGTCGTTAACAAAAATAGTTATTTATAAAGTAAACTTTGCATAGAAAAGAATATTATTACAGTAGGCGAATAAAATTTGTTAGAGATTTAAAAAAAAAAGTAATAATAATTGCGATGTCATTACAATCAACGATACTTTTAATAAGCAACGTACCTGAGAACTTAATATTCATTTATCAATCAGAATCACATATCAACTGACTTTTCTATCTTGGTAAATAATACTTTGTTTTTCTGTACATATTTAAAATGGGATTTCGCAAAAGGAAATCACGAGGTGTAGGTAAAAAAACTATCAGATAAGCTTAATGCACTACTCAGTATCAATAAACGTTATTATAGACTTAATGAAGTCTAGAGAATAACAATCCTAATTCCTTTGAAGTAGTTATACTTAATCCTTACTGCGAAGACAATGTTTTTGAATCACTGTCCTCAGCATAGAAAGTAAAAACAATAAAATTCCATTTTATCCTAAATCTAATTGTTAATTTAGTATAAAATTCAGACTTTATATATAATATATATATATATATACTCGCAAAACTCTTTCACTTCGAGATCGACTTAGTAACTCACTATTACTTCAATCTGTACTGCGTATCAATATGAATGTAATAGATGCTTGATATTGACATGATCACTTTATATACATCCTTCAAACTCTTCCTTACGACTAATTAAGATGGACTAACTGATCGACACTAAAAATCACCAGGATACTCCAGGATTTAAAATCTTAAAAACTAGTAGAACGTTTCAAAATTACTGGTAAACACTCACTGGGATGATAATTGCATTGCATATATGCATCTTTGTTATAATCTAATATTGCGAATCACCTTATATTAAAATTCCTTTGCTAGAAGTCATCATTAAATGATATTCATCCAGAGCAAATAAAGTTGCACGGCTGCCTATACAAATTTCATAATTTTAGTCTGGTGACCTACTTGATTTAGAAGCTCCAAATGTATGGCTCATAATTCAATGGATCCGGTTGTTCCATATGACCTGCATGACTGTTGCTACCAACCATACAGGAAGGATAAACAACGGCGTTGCTTCCTTGACTTGAAACCGGTGGTATCATTCTGCAGTCTGGTCTCTGTTGCATAATAGGGCCCATAGGTTGCATTGGAGGTGGACCAGGTGGTGGTCCTTGAGGACCTGGCGGTGGAGGTGGCTGCGGAGGTGCGAGCGTTGGCGGTGGTGCAGAAATATTGTGTACTGGTTGCATTATGTTAGGTGCTGAAACATAGCTCGCTACTGGGTAGCGAATTCGTTCTTATAATTAATGAATAATATTTTGATCCGCTAGAGATCAGAGAGATCCAATTATAATTATGATTTTTGGACAAGAATGATAACATGTATATTTACTTGTTGCAGGATTATGAAATTGTATTGTATTTTGTTCAGGTATCATATTTGCAGGTGGCGGCACCATCTTCAATGGTGCCGGTTCCGTTCTCTTCTTCCTGGGCGCTCTCTTAGGAGTTTCGCCTAAGGTTTGCTCATGCTTTTTACCTACAGATGATTTCTTCTTCTTCTCACCGGGAAGCTTTGGTTTGCTAGGACGGTTACCACTGGGTTGCCAAAGGTGTACAGTGTGGACTGCGTTTCCTTCCCTGAAGAAGATGAAGATGGGTTAGTTGCAAGTTTCGTCTTCTTAAAGATTTATTTGAATTACGTACCCTTGTTTCTTTCCAAGTTTCCAGCTATGAATTCCAGCTTTATGCAACCTCTCTCTGATGGTATCGACACTGCATTTTAATCCCAAAGCTGGTGCAACGTACTTAGCAGCTGTGAGAGGATGCTGAGTGGCCATTGCGATTATTGCTTCGTCTTCCTCCTTCGTTGTTATTCGTCGACGACCTTTTCTTTCTTTTGTTTGAACATTGCCTTCTTTATGCCAACGTTCCAACCACCTTTTCACTGTACGCTCCTAAAGATAAATTTATCACGTTATATACCTTCCGGTCAGGTTCAGGCTGTGTAGAATTATTATGGTGTAATTTGTATAAAATAAATATAAATATCACTTACTGATCTATTAATTGCTAGTGCAATAGATAACGTAGACAGTCCAGCTTCCGACATCCCTATCATCCTGTTCCTGATTTCCACACTAGTTTCTAGAGTTCCTTTCGCCTTGCCACCTTTTTTCTTTCTTCTCGATTTTCCTTCACTTCCATCTTTCATACCATCTTTACTACACTCAGCATCGCCATCTGACATTTGACTATTGTCGTTCGAGCTACAGGAATTTGAGCAACTATCCGATCTGACATTTTTACACGCCCGAGGACTTGGTAGTTTTTGGGGTGGGTGTTGATGCTGTAGTTGCTGAGGTTGATGTTGCGAGTGATCGAGACTTTGATGATGGGTTTGCTGATTGTGCTGTTGAACCTGTTCTTGTATCTGTTGCTGAGCTTGTTGTTCAGCTTGCTGCTGAGCCTGTTGCTGGGCTTGTTGTTGCTGCTCTTGTTGCGTGTGAAGTTCCTGAAGTTGTTGCTGTTGAGGTGGATGATCGTGAGGTATTGGATTAGGTTGTCCCTGGAATATAAAGTCCGTCTCATACAATTTGAAATTTATCTTCCAAATATCTAAAACAAAAATATTTCCATTGATTTGAAATACTAACCTGCGGATAATGATGACTTCCTTGGACCAAATCCAAGGGCCAATTTTGGGCGACGTTCAGTCCTGGATGTTGATATACAGGCTGTGGCTGCTGAACCAGACTTAGAGCGTTGCTGAACTGGGTCTGACTGGAGGGTAAAGGTTGCGGTGGAGTTTGCATTTCGTTACTTGATGATGGTTGTACATTGTGTTGCGAAGGAAAAACAAATGTTGGCTGGACAATTGGTTGCTTAACGGGTTCAAGAGGAGCACCATCCCCTACGTAGATATCTCTTGCTCGCACTTTCTTGGGTACGTTCTTTTTCTTGCCACTGCCTGGATTCTTCTTCGCTTTACTGCTAGAGCCTTTTATTGCCTTTTTCTTACCCAGTTGGGTACCGGTGGGACGCCAAACAGCTTGTTGAATTGCTGCGCTTTCACCTTCGCTGCTGGAAACATCGTAAGGGTACCAAACGATGGAAAGCTACGTTAAAAAATTGAGAATCAGAGCGCTTTGGTAATTAATTTCCAAATGTTCAAGATACATCTACGTTCTTCCATCGATTTGGCTTTCAGCATTATGGAGTAAAGAAACATAAATTTCATAAACACAAGGAAAACAGTGTCGTTATATCCAATAAGACAAAGTATTCTAGCATCTGCAAAAAGTCATAGAAACAATGCCAATCGCTCGATAGAAGAATGTTTACTTATCGTGACTAGGGTGCTGGCAATCTACCAACCCCAGTGGAATCCTTTGCATATGTTTCCTCGATGGACTCCAATTATGAATTCCAGCCTTGTGAAGCCTTTCTCTTACAGTGTCTACGGAACAAGTGAGACCTAAAGCTGGAAGCACAGCTTTAGCAGCTGTTATAGGAGTTTGCGTAGCAAGACGTATAATAGCTTCATCTTGTTCGACAGTAGTAGCTCTCTTTCGACCACATCTCTCTCGAGTCTCAACTGTTCCTTCTTTATCAAACCGATTCAACCACCTCTTCACGGTGCGTTGCTGAAACAAAATCATGATAATTAGAATAAAGAATTATTGGACAAACATAAAGAAAACACAAAATAAATGTATGAAACTCACAGAACAATTTACAGCAGCTGCTATTTCCCTAAGTCCCAAACCAGCTTCATACATTCCCACCATTCGATTTCTCAACTCGGGGGTAGTTTCATGAACACCCCTAGTCTTGCCCATTGTCTTTTTTCCCACTACCTGTTATACACTAAATAAAAAATATAGAAACCACTGTATCGGCCGAGCCCACAGGGAATTTAAATTTCACGCGAAAGTGACGTGATAAAAGAAACAAGGCCACGTGACAAATGGCAGTACTCTACAAGTAGCTTTTTCAAAAACCTAACAAATCAGGTTAAACAAACAGGGTGTCTCGCGACGTTTCTTCCTCTTTGTGTTAATTGCAAAAAGCATCGGCGAATATGTCCTAGCTCGCATACAATCCCGTAATTACAGGTTCTCTCAAAAAGCGAGATTTCTTTCTCGTTTTGGACATCGTCGCGTCGACGATCCCGAGACTCGAGCGTCCGTGGATTGCAGTCTCATTGGTTGACCGTAGTCAAATAATTTCCTCGATTGCACTTGTACAATCCTTCTCCCGTATAATTGACGGTTTATAATCTCACGGGGAACCAGCGTGGCTCTGTGTTTTCACAAGTAACGCACGGAATACATTCCGGTTTAAGCGAAATGCAGCAACACGAAGAAAACGCTTCAGTCAATACAACTTCGGTTGTACAGTCCGTCGAGATTCTTTTGTCTCGTGTACTCGACTCGGGCTTTGACTGTATTATAGAAAATAATCTTCCACCAAAATGGCTTTGATTCTATCAATGAACAGACCCGATAATCATCCTACATGCAACAACTGTCGCATCACTGAGAAATTTAAACACACACTGATAATTTTCACTTTACGCGCGAGCGTCGTCAATTACAGTTCCGTGGACTGTACGGAAACGCCAGCTGTACAGTCTGTGGAAGTTATTTTGTCCCCGCGATAGTTAACGCCAGTACCTTGGCATCCGCGCCAAAAGTTATTCTTCTGCGTAGCATATATCTTTTCCTGATAATACGCAATCCTTATTATTGTTTTTTATTCATTTTCGTTACGCCAGACGACATTTTCGAATTCCTAACTCTATTTAGCATCTCTGGGACTGTACTGGTACATAATGCTCGAAGTACAGTCGAGGATCTAGTTTTGTCTGACTCCTCAATGACTTCTTACCGCTACTACTGATCCCTTTACATCCTCTGATCTTTTACAGCTTTCTACGGGTATTGAAAAGGTTTGCTTCTTATCAGCACGTATACTCCACTGATTGCGGTAGGACATTGAAATTCTATGGGACTGTATGAATGATGATAGAGCTGGTCAATATTTCGGCGGGCGACTGTACCCGAAGCAAGATTATTCCGGGTTGAGTCGGGAGTACTCGCGCACCTCCGACGGAATTATATTGACCCACGAAATTACCTTCTGGCCATCTCATGACTCTGCTGTATCTTTAATTTTGGTATAGTATTACATATCCTGCCAAAGATAATGATTCTGACTTACAGTCATGTCTTTCCTCCATTTATTTTTATAGGTAAAACCGAGAAGGCTGTATACGGGGAAGAACCGTGACTGTATCTCAACAGATCCTGTGGAAAATATTTCAGAAAATAATTTATAATGATGAACTAACGCACAAAATATTATAACGATGAATATCATTAAGTATATGCCTCTGATTCTTATGTTTCAGTAAATAATAGGACAGCTGTAATTATAAAATACGAAAATTTCATAGAATACAATTGCGGTGAGCTACGGAACAGCAATTAAAATGTCTAGTCGTGACAAATTTGTCTGTGATAGTCATCAGAGTTGGATGAAATAACATAGATTGGTCAGAAGGAGTGTTACAACAGGTACAGAGTATATTCGATATTAACTAGTAGCATCCGGTGATAAAAAATTATATATATACACACTTATGCTAATAGAATCGTTTAGAAGCAAAAGCACATAAAGCATGATACATTCTTTTGAATTTTTAACCAGCGTAATATATTTTTTGTACATAATATTTTACGCTATACACGCTCGTTTTTTTTTCTGTATTACCAGAAAGTGGAATATTGGACCACAGCCAAGACCAACTGGAAAACTGCTCCAGTGATAAATATGATTTTCCTAAAATCAGTAAACGATTGATCTGTGCCCTCTTCAATTGAAAAGGGCATGTTGATATAGACAGGACCCTCTTCTATATCCAGCTTCCCATCAGCTCCACTCCGCTGCTTTCCTCTGCCACCCTCGCGTCTGGTCGTTCCTCTCATCTCGGCGATCAGTCGCACCCTTGGTGGCTCCGAGTAAAGCTCATATTCTCAATATAGATTACTGGCAAAGTTGAATAATTATTATTGAATAACACAAATCACCATGAGAGTTGAAATCAAATTAAATAAGCATATACGATCTACAATGAGAATTTTCGGTGTGGTAGCTGTTGCCTGTATTCTTCAAGCATCGATCGTCCATTGCGGGGTATGTGCATCGACATCCTAGATTGAACAATAGGGATTGAGGGGGTGTCGAATTTCGAATTACTGCAGAATAAACTTACCAGGATACGTTTGTTATGTGAAATGAATGAAAACGATGGATTGCTGGGTCAAATATAAAACAAGAAAATCCTCCACAATTAATTTATCTTCATTATTAATGATAATAATAATACAGTATGAAAATTCATACTGTAAATAAACTCAAAAATAACCACAGCTCTTAAATTGACGTAACTTTTGAAATCAATATAAAATTCGTAGACAGATCACAATAATTTTCACAATACAAGAGCTTCTGCCATGTTGCACAGGTACAAGCGTAACATATATTTACTTGTAATACATATATCTAGCACAGTTCATAAAGAAATATGATAAACGCATCAAAATGTCATTACAATAATTAATCCTGGCATTAAAAAATGTAATTCATGAATCAGTATCCAGTAATTTTTTTATTATATATATCAGTGTGACGTATTTAAAAAAAATAGAATATCAATATATTTAAATAATTATTTAATTAATACTTACGTCTTTCAGACGCGGCCCAGCTTCGTTTCTGATGACATGATAGCTATGGCTGCAAGTGTCGTTAACGCATGCCAGACTGAGACAGGAGTATCTACTGGTATATATTTTTATCGTGCAATCATCAGTAACATAATTAATACCACACAATTGATTCGAGAGGGTTGATTAATTTTGTAAAAATTATATACTGTTCGTTTCAGCCGACATAGAAGCCGTACGAAATGGACAATGGTCCGAGGAACGTTCCCTTAAGGTACAAATGATTGACAGTATATAATTAATGATCATTAAAGATCAAACGATTTTATGTGAATTTTATTACTGCAATATTTCATATGCACAGTGTTACATGTACTGCCTTTGGGAACAATTCGGCCTTGTGGATGATAAGAGGGAATTGAGTCTCAATGGGATGCTGACATTTTTCCAACGTATACCAGCATTCCGAGCTGAAGTATTGAAAGCAGTAAACACTTGCAAGAGGATCGGTAAATATTTCGGTATCTACTGTGTATTGTTCGTTTTAGTGACTCGAATGATCGTGACGTTAAGAAATTTGAGAAATGGCATATTTCATTATACTCGAGTCATTCCTGAAGAAGTCCACGTCAGCCTTTCTAACACTAGTACTGGCATGGGGGCTATTTTGTTAATCCAATATGATATGATGACCAACGCAACAATATTATTTCACACTGGCAATTATTGTTCTTTATACGTTGGTATAGGTATAGGAGAATCAATTTGTTTTATCACTCAAATTCATTGTTAATTCAACAAAATTATTCTGGCACAAATATAAAGTATGGGGTCCTTTTAGACTCCTACGATCTTGGAAGGTAATTGATATTAGTTTTGGTGACGAATGATTATGACGTTGAGAAAATTGAGGAATGACATTTTTCTTCACGATACTCGAGTTATTGATGTTATTCGTTCATTCGTTTTTATACTCGTTCAGTTGGCATATTTTTCATTGCTTTTTCAGCTAATGGTGACAACTGCGAATACGCATATACATTCAACAAGTGTTACGCGGAACAGTCACCAAGGGTAACTATAATTGATACTGATTTGACATGGTGATTAATAATGAGAAGAATTAAAAAAATTGTTCTCTTTGCAGACGTACTATCTGTTTTAATGATGTCTACTTAAAGATAATAGTCGAGAAGAATATCAAGGTGGAAATATATAAGACCAAGTTAAAGAATGCTCAATAATTTGAAATCGCCGAATGCATTGGAATTATTTATTTAATTATATGTTATCACTGCACGCATACGATGCACTTGGTGTCATGGTTAAAAAGTAAAAAAAAATATCAATCGATACCTGTATCATGGATGTGTCAGATAAATATATGATTTTACAGCAAAGCTCTCGTGACTATCATTCATTATTTCACAATTAATCCAAATCACGCAAAAAATTTAAACGTCGCTCCGCCCAATATGTCGTTTTTTAGAATTTGCAGTTTAAAAAATCGTCATTTCTGATTGGCTATAAAAGTTAAATCGATCGTTCATATTAATTTTTTTCGAATGTCAAAGCAGCTACGTACATATGTAGTCCGACGTTTTGCAAAAAGATTCGTCATTTCTTAAGAGCACAAGGAATAAGTCATTTTGTTCGGCATAACGTACGGTACAGTTTTCAGTCAGTTATTTATTATATGAAAAAGATGGATCGACTAGTTTCATTAACGACATTCTTAATATTATTAATCGTCAATACTCCATTAATCGATGCTGTAAGTCTTGACTAGTAAATACTACGAGATTCAACGAAAGATTTAATAAAACATCTGTTTCGTTTAGGATAGGCCAGTTTTCATTTCAAACGCAATTGTACAGCTGGCTAAACCTTTAACAGAATCTTGTAAGAGTACAACTAATGTAACTGACGGTGAGTTAATGATTTTTTCAAAAAATTTAACAGTTTTTCTTATGACTTCCGTTGTTTCAGAACAAATTAGAAAGGTGAATACCGGAAACTTTGAAGACGGAAAGATCATAGGGGTAAGTTGGAGTGTTTGACATTTTTAAATAATTATAATCCGCGGTATCTTGACCATTTAAAATATTTTGGTCAATTTGTTGACAGTGTTACTCTCATTGCCTTTGGCAAAAAATGGATCTGGTAAGTGAAGGCCATCTTGAAACAGCAAGGGTGCAAGAAAGTAATGTGTAAAATAAATCATTAATGTTACTGTTCTCCCTTGTCAGCTTGATGAGAATGATAATATTAAAACAGAAATCATAGAGGCTCTGTTGCCCGACGAATTCAAAGGAAATATTATCCAGACGTTGCTCACTTGCCAAAAGCGACATCCACCGAAAGATGACAAATGCGATCGATCATTTAGCATCCAGAAATGTTACTACGAGATATCACCACAGGTTTTTAAATATTCTATATACTATAATGATTTATACATAAATAAATATCAATAATATTTTATCAATTTATTTCATTTACCGCAAATGATAAGTGCTTTATTAATTATTAAATAAATGGACAATATACATCGTTCTGTATTACACCAAATGTCTTTTTCTGTTTACAGACGTTTTATATGCTCTAGGAAATGTGATTATTGTGGCGGATTTCTTGCAAGGATGCACTGGTGGAGGTAAAACGATATATTCCAATTAAATAAAGTATCAAAGATGAATTTCTTATAGAATACTCTGTTGCCAGAATTCAGAGTTCAAATCAAAACCTGAAAACCACTTGTATATTTTGAAAATAATAATATTGATGTTATATAAATAAAAAACCGTTTTTTATTCACCCTCCACAATCTTAAAATTTGCATTCGCGCAAAGAACAGGGAAAATTGATATTGCGAAATGAAGGCAGAAGAAATCTAATAGAAACGTTAGTAATAATTATTCGTATCGGATATCATTATAATATCATAATGACAGTAGGCGTATGTAATTTATATATTTTTTCATGTTTTGCACGTGCAAAATATTGTGTCACTGTACTTACGTAATACGACTTCTTTAATCCGACGTCATTTGACTTGTTCATCTAGTCTGAACCAATTGTACAAGTATAATAATAATGTACATTGACATCGGTTAACGAGAATCAAGAACCAAAAAAAAATTCACACTTTTTACACCGGTGAATTTAGTGCAGGCAACGCGAACAGGATCAATCGGTATAGATATATAATATCAAAATATCTTTGAAAAATTCGATGTTTTTGTGGATCACAGTACCAGCGCGTTTTGCAAACCGCTGGATAAATTGACGCAATAGCTTATGATAAGAGAGATAACATAATTCAAAGGCAAAATATTTTATAGATCATGTAGCTAGTCAATTTAAAGAATTCAATAAACATTTCAATTTCATTATTATTTTGTGTTCTTGTCTACGATCAGACACATACATTGCTCTTAGTCATAATATTGCAGTAATATTTCATTTACATCTCACGTTCGCACTGACAATGTTCCTTGACAGTTTTTCTATATTCAGAAAAACACCATTGATATTTTTCACGAAGATTATACCTCTATCTGTATATACACAGTAAATGTAATTTCTCCAAGAGAGAAAAAAACAATAGATTCCAAAGGAATTAAAATGAGTACATAAATAAATTAAAAATAAACAATTGTTTATGTCTTACGCGGCTTAGTCTTTCTCTTATTAATGTTCATAATCTGTTCAACGATAATATCGTCAGCACGAGGATCAATTGGAATGGCTGGTACCGGAGCCCTAGAAATAGGTACCGGCTTGGACCATCTTTCAACCACAGTATTTAGCCAAGTCATTAATTTTTCTCGATTCAAAAATGTTAAGGCTACGAGCATTATCAAGGGCAAAGCAACGATAGAGGTCTGATTCATATCACCCTGGTCGACCTTCCTTTCGGCACTGAATGTTAATTTCACATGCTTAAACGACGAATTCGCTTCAAAGTATACGGGAATGGTTTTGTACTTGTGTAAGGTTTGTGACAGGGATGATTCCAACTGTACAAAATACTTTTTACCGTCGGCTTGTAGAGGTGGGAAATGAATGAGGAAACCAGAATTATAGCTGGTACCAATCTTGGCATTGTGCTGACTGTCGAGTTTTGATATGTGAATTGGTGAGTCTGGCATATCTTCTCTACACAGTTTGACCTTCAATGTACGATAGTGTTCAGGCTGAGCTGAAACTACGTGAACTGAAACATCTGTACGAGATATTGGATGAAAAGCTATTAGACGAAGTCCATGCAAATCTTCAGTGACTTGAACAGCAATGGAGCTGGGTGCTGCACGTTGAATATGCGAATTGGCTTCTGCGCTTGGTTCCAGACGAATGGCATAGAAGCACTGTGCATAAAATATTGACATGAGGAATAACTGTGACTAATTGTAAGATTTATTGTGATGTATCTAATTTGATACTTACCGACGGCTGAAGACCCCTGATACGAAAGTTTCCATTCTCCTCTGTTGTGGCTTCTTCCTGGAGGGATGAACATTCCCCTTGTCCTTGCGCTTCTACCAGAAGACCTGGCTCAGGTTCGCCGTTTAAGGATGTTACTGATCCGTAAGCACTGAATGCGACTCGGTTGCCTGATAGTTTTACTCGGACTGTCGCTCCTTCAGCTACGTTGATCATTTTTGAGGGTGGGTCGAAACGATACTCCTTCATCATTGGCCGGAGATAATACTCTCCGGGTGATAAAGAATTAAAGGTCATTTGACCATCTTCTCCGGTCACGCTATTCTTTCGGTAACTTTGACCACCGGAAAGTGATAGAAGGACGCCCTGTAAAAAGTCGAGAATTGTAATGTATAGATTATCTGTTATCAAGAAATTCATTACTTTTATATTTATAAGCTATTACTTGGAGTGGTGCGTTGTCGGCCTGGTCAGAAACCTCGACTATTATTTCAGCGAGTTTATGAGCTGAGAAAATTCCTTTGGCATCTGGTCCAGTAATTACAAAACCTTCCTTCTCAGCTGTGACGCTGGGTATTAAAAGAAATATATATACTTTACAGCGAACACTTCTGTAATATAATTTATTAAATAGAATTACCTGTATTCCACTTTTCCATCGAGAGGACCTACTCTGTAGAGACCGTCCTTCTGTGTAACCAAAGTCTGTACAGGGGCATCCTTATCCTTTCCAAATATCTTAACGGTAACTCCTTCCAAAGGAGGTGAAATACTACCTTTTACAATCTGTAGATAAAAATAAGTTAATGATATTGTAAGAATATTTTATACGGTGTACTTACTTTTCCTAAATCCCCAGTGAATGTTGCTATGTCATCGTGGCAGTCATTAACACCGACCACTTTCAATGATAGTGGACTGAACAATAGTATATCCGAAAGTGGAGTAATGGTATATTCGTTATCGGTGTTTGCATTGAATTCAAATTCATATTTGTACACATCTCCTTTCTTTTCTCCCTTCAATGGACCAAGTCTGTGAGGAAACAGTATACAGTGGATTATTCTTTAAGGTTATATATTCGTTTTCTGCATACTTACATTATGGGTTCTCCGACACTTTCAATCTTTACTTTAACACCTTCCACAAGGGCAGCACTAATGATACTGCCTTTATGACTATGTTCCGTGGATGATAAAATAACTGGAGACAGATTGCTGGTGTTCCAATTGTAAGAGGTTCTGGCGTAAACATGACAGCTCTTAGGGATGTACTTATATTCCCCAGGATTCGAGACACAGTGTCGTGTACTTCCCTTAGGAAGAGTCAGGTGAATTCTAACGGTTTCGTTTGGTTCGGAATATTCAAGAACCGTATCGTGGGACGAGATAAAGGTAACCGAATATCCGCTTTGTTTAAATGGTGGTACTTCCGCCCGTTCTGACGTGACGGATACTCTGTGACTCGGATTTTCCCAACAGAACATATCAGTGTCTATTAGGACTTCATAATATCCTGGGAGAATGTTTGAGAATTCGTACTCCCCATCTGTGTATCGAAAAATTACTTCACAGAACGGGAAAGTAGTATAATTCAAAACGATTACTGGTCGCGATAACGAATAAAGTACTTTTTTCATATTCGTTACCGCGATTTTGAAAAAAATTATGGTAATAGATGTATGGGAATAATTTTTATATTAATTATAAGCTCACCTTTCGCCTGTATCGTTTTTATAGTAATGCCATCAAGAACTTTTAAGGTAACAGAAACTTGACTGCAGTCAGAGTCCTTCAGACATTGAACCGTACCCTTTAGAGTAGCTTTCAATTGCAAGAAATTAATGCTACCAATCGGACTGGATGTGACGTCGATTGTTTGTTGCAATGGAAAGAATCTATATATCAGAAATACATATTATTAGTTGTAGTTTAATGGGGAATTTTGTATTCTAACAAATAAAGCAATACGTACTGTAATCCTTTGGATTTTTCTTCGGTAGTAACTATTACACTAAGTTGATATTTTCCTGGTATCAGGTACAAACAGAATTCTCCAGTCTTAGGGTCAGTGTCTATTTCCTCATAGAAAGTAGAACCTACTTTATGTATAGCAACTTTACGATGGTGCAATGTTCCTTTTGCTGAGAGTGTTACTCTACCGCAAACCTTGTACGAAGAAGGTGACAGTGTTGGAAATTCCGGTGAGTTTGGTGAAATTTTGACTACCTTTTCTTCGAATTGTACATCAGCTACAATGTAATTAAATCCATGTTAGAATTCTTCTTTTTTCACTGCATGCACTATATCTGACAAACAGATACTCACCAGCTTCCGCTTTTAAAGAATACTGCCCAGCCTTCATGTTATCCACAATATACCGTCCACCTTTATCTGTGATAGCCACTTCGCGCCCTGACACGAAGATCTTTGCTCCTGCCAAAGGATTACCTTGTGGTGCTGTGAGGACAATGCCACTGACCGTGAAGCCGGTAACTTTAAAATCTTGAGAAAGAATAAGGCTGTCGTGGCTAACTTTGAATGACAACTCCGTTGGCAGAACATCGAATTTCGTTTGTGCTCCAGCATAGTGAGGTACAAGTTTGTAATCACCAGGTGATAACGAAGGGAATGTAAATCTACCATTCTTATCTGAAGTAACGTGGCAAAGTGGCCTCTTTGACTCAAAACCCTTTATCGGAGTGGTTGCGCAATTTCTCGCCTTGCCGGTCTAGAATGATAGATTGAATGTCAATAAAACATTATACAATATTGAGTTTTGTTTTGTAATACAGTAAAGATTCTGTTAACGTTACCCCGAATAAAATAAATGAAACTCTACTCATTGGTTCATCTTCACTACTGACACGACCACTAACATCATAACCAGATACGACCAAACTATTATCAGAGAGTTCAGTATTTCCTTCTTGTACCGTTACTTGTACTGTAGATTTCTCGATTACCCATCTACAAGGAGGATCAGTAGTACACTTGTGTTACGTATATCTGGCGAAGAACAGGATTCAGGATAATGGTTTTATACTTACATTGGATGAGAAGCTACTAGTATATATTTTCCTGGCTGAATTGGAGTAAAGTAAAAAGTACCACCTTGTGCAGTGGTGGTGACTTCAACTGGAGTGGACTTGTTACTCTCTGTGTATAAAGATATGGTGACTCCTTTCGGACCAGAATCTGTACCACTGCTGGTTACCTGTTACATAAATAAGTACAAGTTACCTGTGGCTGATATTTTATTGAATAATGTTGAGAATGAAGAAATACTTACCCTTCCTGTGATGCCGAAACCTTTAAATGTGAAATTAATATCTTTTCCTTGACTACATACATCGGTAGAACCATCTACGTTCAGAAAGACCTCAGTGGGCTCAAAGCTCCAACCTCTAGGAGGATCGATCTAAACAAAAATTAAAATGTGTGTTAATAGTGAATTCTATGATTTCCAATAATATTTGTTTATTATATAAACTAGAACGGTAGGAAAAATAACAAGTATTAATGTAAAATGAAATCAGTTTCAGCAGACTTAGCTTTACCTTTAATATGTATTCTCCCTTATCGTAAAGGGGTAGAAAGTAATATCCATTGTTTGGAGCACACTCCGTTTGATCCTTCAAGCTGCCAGCCTTAGTAAATCTGATATAGGAATAAATTTCATTCATTAGTTATAAATTTGTAGCTGGTTACGGTTACGACTGAAACATGCCGTGTCATAACCCTGACACAAAGTTTTACTTACAATTTTATGTGAACTCTCGAAAAATCAATATCCGCATGACTCTTTACAAAACCACCACATCCTAATATATCTTCAGCAATGCATTTTGTTATTACTAAGCATAAACTAATAAAGAAAACAGCCAAACGTTCTCGATTACACCACATTCTTGCAACTACATATACGAACTAGTGTCAGCTGGTATCAGCGGTGTCAGCCATGCTAGTGTCCTCACTTGTCCACACAGTGAACGATTCAGACGTCTGAATTTCGTTGACACAATCCACTATTGCTCGTGACTCCAGCTTATGATTATATCGTTCTCTAATCTCGGAGTTTGGTGATGAGACAGTGAGGTAAATACTTTGAATTTCTTATATTTTATAGAAGCAGATAGAAGTTTCATGAATTCCCGATAAGTCGTTATTTTCTAGAAAATGTAATACCTCATATAGAGCTACGACTTTTCGTAGAGGCTGAAGAGGATCCAGTAAATAAGAGAAACGTTGATCATACGTTTTTATAAATATAACCTGTGGGACGTTAAGATCAAGAATAACAGCTGCAAAAATAAAAAATGGTTAAAATTGCCCTCTTCTTAAAAGCAAATTTGGACAGCATAGAAGAGTTAAAGCCTTTAGGTCCAGATTTTCAATGGTGTCTTAAATTTAAATGCAGTAACTGCGATGAGGTCCTTGAGAAATGGCAGTACATGTCTCTGTCAGTATTTACACGATCACCAAGGGGAAACATGGTGAATCATTTTGTCAGCAAATGCAAACTATGTCATCGAGAGAACTCCATGACCATTTTAGAAGACACCATTCAGTCATACACTATTGATGATAATGGTGAATTCAAACAAATGGTAGTATTTGATTGTCGAGGGATAGAGCCTATTGACTTTTCACCAGGAGAAGGATGGTATGCGCGAGCTGTTAGTGAAGGAAAAGAATTCGAGGATGTTGATCTATCTGAAGGCGAATGGGCTGATTATTGTGATAAGACTAAGACCCCCTGTGGGATTTTTGAGATTGAGCACAAATTTGAGAAGGTAAAGTAAATTATAAATGAACGTGTGTATCCACACAATATTAAGATTTTGACTATTCTGACACTTTTGGCTTTCCGTGTGATATGTAAATGATGAGACTTATTGCCATTTTAATGTATTAAAAAATGATTAATAAATGAGATAATTATTTGGAGAAAATTTACTATTTTCTTTTGAGATTCTTTATATCTATATTGTATCAATAATGGATGTATTAACAGCATAGACAAAATGTAAATCTGACCTCGCAATATAGAATAAATAAAATATGAATAAATGACAAGAAAAACAGCTTATATATCCAACGACATAATATAATTTATTCATAATCATATACAAAAAACCCCATTTAATTTCATAAATGGCTTGTTTACATAGGTAATATTGTTTGTAACAATATTTTCATTTTAATGAAAAGTTTTCGATTTGCCAATTCCACCCTGCGAGGTCCATCAAATGACTAGAGCCAATCGCTGGCAGGGCGACTGCTCGAATAATCATTAAGTAACTATTTCGTTTTAATCATTAGAATTTGGACAGATGCTTTTTAGCATAGACAATACAGTTTCCATAATTTTGTGCTCCTGGAATGTTCGGACATAAAACTTAAGAGACAATCAAAGATCCACAATATCTCAGAGTTCAACTTATACATTAATTACAGAATCATGATTCTCACTTAATATTAAACTAATTATGTACATCATTTAAGTCTCAAAATCCACAACATAGTTACGCCAATTAGTTTAGTTCGTAACGTACGTATTACGTACATTAACGATTAAAGAACCAACGTTCCAACGTTATATCGAATAATTTAGTTACAACTAATTACGGGAAAAAAAAATAAATAAAACAATGAAACCGAAATAAATGCAGTTTCTCCTTCTTTCTTTTCCCTTTCTTTCTCTTTCTAACATACTGAGTGCCCTAATACGCTAGGCAAGGTATTCACCTAATCCTACTTCAAGTGTCTCTAAATGTTTCATATTGACCTATGACCTCCTAATATCTAACACAAATGAATATGTGCGCATTACAATATCTTCCCATCTCGCAAAAATTCTTAAAGTAAATCACATAAGAATGTATAATCGCTAATAAGTTTAATCTAAACGACGAGAATTGATAACGCTATCAGTCTATTCTCACAAAAATATCACTATGACTGAAAGTGCATCATAGATTAAAGTGATACCAGAGTCAAAGGTATGATGAATGACAAAGTTAAACAAAACTTCACAATAACTGTCGTTAAAGGATCGTTATCGAACCATCAATGAACCATAAAGATTCTCTCTTATAGGTATATGAAACAATCATTAATTAATTTTCTTAAATTAGTAATATAATTAATCCGAAAGGACAAACTGGAAAGTATCATCGCAAACGACCCTGGTACACGTAGAAAAGAAATAGAAATCATTCCTCAGAGATGAATTTTTATCCTTTACTAAATTCTAATCTAGACGTTCTATAGACCTCCTCTCGAGTAATTCTATTATAATGTTACTAACGGTAGGTATACTAATCTCGGTGTAGTACCATTGTTTAACTATGCAGATCTTTTATTATATCTTTTTTATCCTAATCCTTTATCTTTGGTATACAATAGGGAAATCCTCATTCTATCGGCAGAAGTGACAAATGTCTTTGCAGATTGTATTATCTTTATAATCTCAGTTGACTGTGTCGATTAGGAACAATGCCATTAGAAATGATTTGAGAGAAAAAAAAAACATTAGTTTGAATTACAAGAAAAATAAAATATACAGAGGAAATAGATTAATCACGATTTGAAAACGCATTAACGATAATAAGTTGATTCTAATCTAAGGCGATTCGAGAGAGGTAAGCTATTATTATTAATATTGTTATTATTACTGTTGTTATTAAATCAAACTTGCCTTGAATAATTTTCTAATTATTCTTTCAAAACGTAGTTGTCTAAAAGTGCGCTTTCATTTTCTTATGTATGTTTACTCTGCGATAGAAAGAGTTTGAGGGTACTATTCTTTTTTTTTTTTTACTTTTCTTTAATTATTGTTTTACTTAGGACTGGGCCATATTCACTGGGCTAACGAATTACGATTATCTTTCTAACGGGTAGTCGATTATAATTTAATTCTTGAAATCATCTACTAAACAACTATTGTGTATCTGTTAAGAGTGTCTGCAGGGTAGTTTTTGTTATCGCTTCTAAATCTATGCTCTTGATCCTCGTTTAACGTTACTATGCGTCATGCTATTATTTCTTTCTTTCTTTTTCTTTTCAACGTCACACTTTTTTTTTGGCGTTTTCATTTTCGTTACACTAGGCATGATATGGATAATAAGAGACCCTCGAATAGGCCCATTCTATGCATCTACGCATACTAGTATTCCGATAGGAGGCTCACAATGTTTATACCGCTATATTCAAACTAGATGAAAATTATTAAGAAAGGAAGATCTCGATTTAATTATAATCGACGCGAATAAAATCAACTGTACAATCAAAAGTGTAAAACAAAAGGTCTTCTACACCCCATGAGTATTCATGACCTCGAGAACTTGTTGGACTCGAAAATAATTATCGGTACGTATCCGGTAGAAATAGATAAGTCAGGCTGATTCCCAAACCTCAGGAATCCTCGAATGGCGGAAAACCGAATAAATAGAAACCCTTGCGTGTCAAAAATAGCGTCCCTTGCACATTGACAGAACGAACAGCAGAGGAAAATGTGTCCAGAAAATATTTGTAGCATCTTTAAATTTTCATTTCTCGTACCACGTACACAGGCAGAAAAATATATCCAGTCGCGCGTAGAGCATACTCATATATATTATATATAGTCACATTCGCCATTATCATTTTTGCAAAGTACTGAGAAATCGCTATGATACCATTGGGGAATCCCTGGTGCGAATGTCAAAATAGTACAGGGATATGCATTGCACCGTTAACACGTAACATTAGAGTTCACCTTGTATAATCATTGAATTCCAAAATCATTCTATTTCCTCATACGCACCCAGGGCCACCCGATAAATTCGTCATGTGTTATCCTGAATTACGTTCGCCTTTTTTTTTCTTTTTCAAAAAGTCGTACCGTATTATCAAATATATAGTATACATATACATTGAAGTACTGTACTTCAGTGATAACGAAACTGCCCTTAAGGCATGTCGTCGCTTATAACAGACTCTAAGCAAGTCTGCTTCAACGTGGCTGACTGATCCTCCAGGCTACGCTTCAAGCCTTCGATAGTCTGCATGAGCATTTGTCGGCGTAGTTGAGAAAGCTGATGTTGAAAAAGTTGAGTATCCTGAGCGTTCATATTCGCCTCTGCTTCGAGTCTCTCTTGCCTCAGTTGCGCAACCTTTTCTCTCAAGGATCGCCTCGAGTCGTCTGGAAAATCCGTACAATTGAGAATTCCATAAAGAAAGGTGGAGGACAGTCACGTTCATGACGTGTGAGTAACGTGATAAATGCATGACACAGTATACTCCATTTGCTTATTCAATGACATAAATAAAATATATACCAGTGTCGTCGGTCGCCGTGTCGCCGTCTGAATTTCTGAGCATGGCATGATGTTCACCCAGAGTCTTTTGAATCCGGCCGTAGGTCGCACTTCCGGCGTAAACCTTTCTTTTGACTGGTTCGCTCTGAGGACAATAGGACGAGGCTTCTCTGATTGGACCCATGTCGACGGATCTAAGAGATTCAAGATACCTTTTCGATTGGTATTAACGAATATAGCAAAAGTACTGTTTGACGGGGAATTTTTGTTTTCAGGATAAAAAATATTATCAAAAATCACCTGAACGTTAGCAGAGGAGCTTTTCGTCTGACCTCACAACGCTCTTCGGAGTCTGATGAACTTGAGGTCAGTCCTTCCTCCTTGGTGAATCTAGGAGTGCGAATGTCTTTTCTAGCCGGTATGGACTTTTCCCGCTGAGATGTTAACACTTGGTTCTTATTGCACAGGGACGTTATACTGCGTTCGTTAAGGTTCGGAGAGCCCAAGCCATTGTAAAGATTGTTGGTCATTTGATTTCTAAGGGTCTCTTTAAGCTCGGGTTCCGCGATACGTATACGTCCCTGCATAAAGTTCCTGCTGGGTGAATTCTGCGGCGTCTTCCTAGACATTGCTGGGGAACCAGGACACTTAGGTAAGTCCTGCTTGTACGGATTCTCCTTGGGGATTATGGTACCTGGTGAATTGCGTTCCATGAATCTATGAATGGGCGAACAGGGTTGAGTGAATTGTCTCTTGGGACTGGTGTGCTCCAAGTCCTTGATACTTCCGCTCTGAAGTTCCGGTTGGGAATTTCGACTCTTCGACAGAGCCAGCTCGATGTTGAGTTCAGTATTTTTAATCAGCTCGACACGTTTATTCGCCAGGCCATTGTGAATCTTCCTAGGTGACGGTATAATCGGCGACGAATGATTCTTCATATTCACCAGGATATTCTCTGCCTCGAGGATGAGCTCCTTGTACTTTCTATCGGCTTCCTTGTCAGCTTCCATTAATGCAATTTCCGAGGCAAATGTCGTCATGTACGTATTATCGGTTAGTCGCTTCCTGACCATATTGCCGTTCACGTAGCTCACGGAATTCGATCTTCTCTTAACAATCTCACTCTCGACAATCGTAGGCTCTATCGTACAGTTATCGTTTATCTTTATCGGCGACAAATTCTTGTTAACGTCGTGCTTCCTTCTCCTTAGACAAATCGGAGTGCCGCCCACGCTTCTGCTACCCTGATTGAATCCCGAATTCTTAAGCAGCATCCTCTCTACCAGTACGCGATTCAAATGAGCCGTCTCGTCGTCACACTTTTCCAAATTTGCTTTTCTTCGCTGCGACACGCGCTTCTTTCTCTTTTCACTCTGCTTGTCGTCCACTTTCTTATGCCGGATGCTCTGCCGCTTCGTACCACCTCGAACGCTCGATCTGTGAGACGCACTCTCCTCCTTACAGCGACGTTTCAAAAATGACTCCCGAAGTCTCGTGCCACGTCGATTGAGCTCGCTGGTGAATGTGAAGTACGTGCAGTGTCCGGTATTTTGAAAGTGTCCGACGCCATCGAGTTTATCCAGATCGAGGAAGGAGCCGTTGTCGATGTAGTCGAAATCGTCATTCTCGAAGGGATCGTTCTCGTCGCCGCCATCCTGACCAGTGTCTATATCCGAGAGGGAATCTATATAGTCCTCGCAATCGGTTGGATCGCTATCCGAGAGGATGTCCGTCTCCTTCTCGTACACGTAACTCTCATCGAATTTACCCATCATCTCGTTGAGGGTGATGTCGTCCTCCGAAGAGCGAATACTCCTGGTCACTGAAGACGCTGACGAACTGCTGCTGCTACGTCGGGGAAGAGGTACCTTAGGTCTGATTTCCATACCCGGTGAAATTCTCCAGTTCTGATTGATCCTGAAATAGGAGTGATCATTATTATTTCATAGTTTCCTCCCCTAATCGTCTACGACTACCGGAACTTGAGTGTAACGACTTCCTTTAGAGCGTAAATTTCAATCGGATACCAACAACACAGTGAGAAGTAAAAGGAGAACAGATAGAGGAGGAGGAAGAAGAGCAAGAAGAAGAGGATGAGCTGTCACGTCCCGTCGCCGCTAATTAAAGACTGTGAAGACTTTTGAAGCGGCACTCAATGATCAGGCAGACCAAGATAAAATTTACAAACACTCAATTTTCCCTGATGATGACGCCTGACCCGACCTAATCTTGTTCAGAAAGTCATCATCAAAGTACCCAAGGTACAAATCGCTCCAATTCCCTTGATCAAGCGTACTGTGTTATTCGTTTACATGTCCGACACGATACTGTGACAGTTTTTTTAAATAAGATTACCCTAGCCAGGTCTGACGCCAGACATCATCAACAATGATCATTAGATACTAACGGACTACGTCCAGCGCTGAGACTCTCCTGACGACCTTCTCGTCTTTTACTAAGACTGTCCCGAGGGTTGTTCACGTTCACGTCACTGGCACTCCCAGAGGATTCAGTCAGCTTCAGACCAGAGCTGCTACTCGTTTCGTCGAGGGTAAGTCTCGACTTGAAGCCGGCAGTGCTGGAGCCTGAAGAGTTGGCCGAGAGCCATGGATTCGTCCTGATGCGCGAACGTTGCCTGGGTGATTGGACAGGAGGTGAAACAAGAGGTGGCGGAATTGAGGAAGGTACTGGCAAATTATTTCGCGACGAATCAGCAGAGTAGGACTCGGTACGTCTGTGGCTGGAGGGTTTTTGTTGCAGCTGTTGTTCCTGTTGCTTAGAGACCTGGTTGATTGGATCGTCAGGACCCTGAAAGAAAGATATATTAATTTAACTTTGTTGGAAAAGGTGAAAAATCATTTTCAAGAGACTTCAAGGAGTATCAATATTTTCTCAGCTGTTCAGCTTGCTCCTCGTCGATTTTATTTATAGAATAAGACAGCTTCAACCCCTTTTCTCAAGGGGATGAAATTAGTTTGCTCTTCAGACCCGGGATACCTAACGGGATCCTCCTGCAGGACAAAGCTCGGAATCTGATTGCGTGCTGAACTCGCGAACTCCACAAAGTTTATCCCGAGTGAAGTTAGGTTTTGTTCGAGACAGTGGCGCCAATCACTGGTAATTAAATCGATTCGATAACCCACGTCGAACGTCCAGGCTCTACTTCAGGATATCTAGTGTAATCGAAGCTATCGTCTGCTATCCGATTCTCTTGCCAAGGATGGAGCAATGGGGATGAGACTGAACGACTGGACGGGACGTGGGAGTGGTGTTCGGTGTTTGTCATTTATTTTCAATATACTTTTTTGTTCATACCCTTTTAGCTTACACCGATCGATCGAAGCGACGTACACATTGAACAAGAAGTTATTTGAGCTCCGACACGACGACAAAAGGCTCGGGATAAAAAAGTTTCAATTGACAACCAGTAATATTTCGGAGAAGAAAAACTGTTAGGACTGTTTCTGTGAAATTTTCAAATAACGATTTTTCGAACCTGGGACTTTTATCTGGACAACGAGTAATTTAATTAGCATATTAAGCGTCCCGCGCTTATTGCCCGTCGAATTGGCAGGGTCGATAGGTTGGGAAATAAAAAATAAAAAAGTAAAATACTCTGACGACTCTTTCTACCCCGCTCTTTGCATTTACCTCTTTGCAAAATGACAGATATACGTATTTATCAATGTACGAAAGCCCAACGTGGCATTTACCAAGTGAACATAACTCACGGGTCTAGTCATTATTTTAAGTCTGGACAGAATGTAAATGAGAAGCGTCGAATTCAACTCAAATTTTCAGTACAAAGTTTTAGGCGGATAAAAAAAAAAGGTTTCAACGTAATTACAATTGTTTCCTTTGTCTCTAGAATATCTTTTTGACAAAAGCGCATTAGTAATGCATATACGAGTGGATTTTTATTCCACAGAAAAAAAAAAAAAAAAAAACAAAATACATGATAACTCCACGACCATTATGGGAGAATAAAATCTCTTAACGATACTTCCGCCACGTTTTTCTATCTCTCGTTAAAAACCTCGCTCGAAACTATACCACGGTGTATTTCCGGAACGAGATAAACGGGTCCGCAACCCGGTATGTCAAAGCTTTGCCAGTAACAGAAGACCGTAGGAAAAGGAAGCCCTTTTGAGAGGTAAAACCAGAGGTGAATCCCGACGAAGCGATGCTAATCTCAGATGTGCAAATTTCCTCTTGAACCTTCCTACGGGTCAGCCGAGTGTATCTGAGCCAGAAACAAAATCCGGCATCTCCTCGAGACTCAAGTAATTTTGCAAGTAAGCGAGATGGTTACTAAAAACAAAAGGGGGGAAAAAAAATTAGAAAAAAAAAACACAGTGCTCAAAGTCCAGAATAAATGTTGGATATTTTCTAATTAAGTCCGACACGAAGGTTCATTAATAAAAAGGTCATGAATAATTGTCTGAACCTGAAGTCAGGATGACCTGGGTATAATTAAAAACTTTTCAAACCATCCTCCTGTCCAATGGTCCACGTACTTTTAACACCCTCCGTTTACCCGTCCAATAAAAATTCCACTGCCCCCAATCAGCGCCTATCTGCAAATGCCCAGAGTGTACAGTACATAGAGAAAATAAAATTATTCGCCAACCCCTCAGAGCCCATAATGCTAATAACCAGCCCGTTATCCAGCCCTCACCTTGTTAGGGGTGCTCGTTCTGAGATCCCTCGTCTCCTTATTCTCCCTAGGCATTTTCCCAGATTCCCCAGACTCCTGGGAATCCCCGACCTTTCCATTTCCAGCAAGGGTCGAGAGTCCAGCCTCCCTCTTGGCCCTGCCCTTGCCGCTTTGAAAGTAGTGCGTTCCTGTCCTAATATTTATGTAATACTCAGGAGGAAAGCTCGTCCCGGGCGACGTCCCGTCGGTCGAGTATCCGGTGCTGTAGGCACTCTCCGGCGACGACAGGTTCACGCTTCCGGTACCACCGGAAGTACCCGAGGACGTAGTAACCGCAGTGTAGCTGCCAGTCTGCAGGTGGATGTTGTCGACGTTCTTGGTTGGCGCCTCCACCGGGTGTATCTGGGAGAAAGAAAACATCACGTAAGGAAGACTGATCCAGAAGAAGCTTTAGTAAGGTATCTCCCGGAGATTGATTTATTGGGGTTCAAGGGTTCAACGGTCGATCTGGCCAAGCTCAAGTAGCGAAGGTCAGCAAGGGCATAAACTGTCTTGGTTAATAATTCATTTAATCATTCGAAAGTGACGCTTCGCCGGAAGATCGCTCGATGATCGCTCCAATGATCCTTGGTAGCCGCTGAGTGTATATAGGCGTTTGGCTGGGTAACCTTCTTGAGAATTCATACGAGCGTCTGGTGCCTCTGTGGAGGTTGAAAGAGGAAAATGTAGTAAAAGTGGGATGTATAGAGGCGGGAGGGAGGGGCGGCCGGGGATGGTAAGAATTGCCGACGAGCACTAATTGGGTGTGCATGGTCTT
>NW_014332892.1:2811235-2817212 GCF_000341935.2 Cephus cinctus
GAGTAGGATTAAGCAGAGGCACCAAAGGGGTGAGTTTGACGATGCGTATGGGAGGAAATATAAAGAGAAGGGAAAAAAGAGAAGAAATATGAAACGAGGGAGAAAATCTTGTGCGGGTCTTATGGCAATGAAGGACCTAAGTACTAAGTCATTTCACGCTTCTCTTAGTTCAGTCTCTGTCTCTCTGTGTCATTTACTCTTTTTTTGCCTCTCTCTCTCTCTCTCTCTCTCTCTCTCTCTCTCTCTCTCTCTCTCGCCTGGTCTTCTTAGCCAGCCAGTACAAAAGGGTCAGAGAGCGGAGGTCTATTAGCGGAGGAGCACGTATACAATGAGTAAACGCTAGCGAGAGAGTAAAATAGCCGTTCAACCTAGAACTAGTGATAGGTATGAACCTACCCTCTGTAGTGAACAAATTTTCTGGTAGGCAGATTTGCACCCTCTACTGAACGCAGCATGTGTCCATCGAGGATGCATATCTTCTGGTTGCACCAAAAAGTTACCATATGGATAACAGAGGTCGATTTTCAATTATTGTACTTGGTGTTGATGAATTTAGGAAAAAAAAATGTTTAATTAAATTTGTATATATATATATATATATATATATATATATATATTGTCGTTTATGGGCATGAGAATTTTAACTGGCTGAATTACTATCTTCGCTCGGCAGGAGCATTTAGTATACGTGTATACCGTGGAGATGACGAAGGGGTTAATATTCCATCCCATAAATATCGCCTGGCTCTCTCCTCCTTTTCTCTGATGGTTTCATTAGGGCCAAGTGCACGGCCGTGGAATATTAAGAGGATCCGAATAGCGTGCGGGGCTCTTGCGTGAAAATAATCGTGAGCGATTTTATAAGGGAGAATCGTGAGAGAAGGATGTACAGAAGAGCGAGAGTCAGATATATATGTAACAAGAGAAGGATTGGTTGACCAAGAGATCAAAGAGAATCGTTATCGATTATTTTTATTTATAACTTTTTTTTTTCACTCACTTGATGCAAAGCCGGTGATCGATTGGCGCTGCGACTGCTTGGCGAATTGCAATTCGAGTCGAACCCTTTGTCACCCTTTTTTCTATCCTTCTTCTTCTTCGGTCGCACGATATGCGCCTCCATCCAAGTACGCAGCTTCGTTCCAAACATGATGCACGCGAATACGATCACTGAATAAATTTAGTGATCTGGTAGCTGACGTTTATTTATTTATTTATTTCTTTAAGGAAACACCGTTTAAAACTGTGTTTAATACGTTCACTTTCGTAATTCGACTTTTAAAATTCCCGCCGCTTCCTCACTGCGTCGCCCCTACGTTATGTACTCTCTTTAGACGTCATGGCGGCTGTCGCTCGCGAATTTACGTGTAAACTGCTCAATGGCTTTTAGTTCCGAATATTTACACGGGACCGCCGCGACATACTTTCCGGCGCCAGTAAGGCCCTGAAACATTACTGGTAAGCTCATCGGTACCCTTTACGTTCATTAGGACACTTTAGGTTATGTCTCCCTGTCTTGTATTTAGCATAGCAGTCCTACCACCTTTGGCTAAAGCATGGCGAGGTTTTATTTTTATCTTGTCAAAGTCGAATGCCGACGATTCTGTATCTCCAGTCTCGCCATGTTTAGACTATCAGGCACCGAGGTATCTGAAACAAAAAATTTCGAGATCTTTAGGGGTATTTTTTGAAGTTGCTATGCCTCTTTTTTATTTACATCGCTCATTCACGTATTAATACAGCGCAGCTTAGCCTCAGCAATTTTAGGTTATGTATCGTTTGCGAGGGTGACTACCGTGGTCCGATTTAAAATCTTATCAACGGCCACGAGGGGTTCAGTGCTTATGTATATATATATATGTATGTATAATAAAGTGGAAAGTAAAAAATATAAACGTGGAGCTGGTATACGAAGGGGACCATTTTTTGACGCACCCTTATTTCTTATGTAACCCAGAGCTACAATGTAGCAAAAACTGAGAACTGCTTTGATGCGTTCTGGACTGTGAAAAAGCACGTTGAAAACTTACCCAGAAGCGAAATACTCGAGTACGTCTTCTATCCGACGGTAAGACGCGAAACGTTTAAACTTTCGAGTGCTTTCATTTCACCTCCATCACGTGTTTTTAAACTTTTATGTGCACTGAATGTGGTCTACCGTGATGAAAGAGTATTGCGCAACTCTCTAGAGGACGTTACAAAAGTTCTTGACAGATCGCGCGCGTCATTCCAGAGACGTGTAAGTTGTCTTTATGCTGTGCTTTATTGTAAATTAGCCAACACGTCCAAATGCCACAGGCGTATCTTTTCCAAGGAATTTATAGAGAATTCTGCCAGACAATAAATAAGCTTGGTACAGACTCAAGATACGAATTTGCATATTCCAAGTGTGCGTAGAAGCGTTCCAACGGTTCGTTAAGACGGTTCGTGACGAAGCATCGTCGTCGGATCGGATTATATATGCTAATCCAATGGCAGTTGGGAAAGTTTTGAATTCAGTTTATTCACTACGCAGCGCGCTTTGGTCCCTGGTAAGAAAATTGTACATAGTTATAGTTAAGTTCCATAAAGCAATGACTTGAGATTATTTAAAAGTGAGAAAAGTGACGGTTAAGAAATTCCATAAAGACTCGAGGCACGCCAGAGACCGTCGGAAGAAGTTTTTAAGTAGATTTGAAATTACTATAATTTCTTAACAAAAAGGTTAAATCCCACGACGGGCAAGTGATATTAGAAGATACAATTTTACCTTTTAACGCGGACTCTCATTGTCAGTGATATCAATTAATTGAAACGAAGAACGGATACACCATAACCTAGAAAACTTGTGAATGCTAATAATCAGGTAGCGTCGAAGCGTCGGTTGGCCAGTGGTAGGTTATGGGAAAGGGCTGTAATAGTTCTACAAGGACAAAGACAATGCCTCGTTAATGTTTGGTCGTCCGGTTTAAGCAAACTGTTCGCGCGGCTGACAGAGGGTGGACTGAAGTACAATAGTAGTAGTAGTAGTAGTGACCCCTGTAATTTATCGTCTCTGGGTAAAAGCATGATAATAATACTAGGCCCACAAAGTACCTTATCTGGTAAAATCACGTGGCACAGAAAGAATTTGAAACGAATATTAAAAGAAAAAAAATTGTGCAATCTTCAGCTCGTTGGGTTCGGCTTAAAAAAAAAGTGGCGCTGCAGTCGGTACAGTCCGAAGGAAAAATGTTATTGGAACGCTTTTGGACTTTATCGAGGTGCTTTCTCAGCATTGCCAATTGCTTGGGAAATTAGAGTCGTAATTCAACTGAGAGGAATTCAATCCCGACCCTTCCATAGCTGGCTTGACAGTCCTTGAGAGGCGGCTGAATATTGTGGAAAACTCGAGGCGTCTCGCCTATAACCAACATGGCGGCGTCTACGCGGAGCGAAGGCGAGTCACGGTATAGCGCAAACCTTGTGTCGTCTCGTATTATGACTCGGCGGACCGTAAATTTCACGTCGACAATGTCGCCCAGCTTTCGAGCAAAGTACCGTTGCCGGTTTTCATGCGTCGATTTGCATATCCATATGCGCAATTTCCATGTCTCATACAACCGTTGTTTACTCGGGTATGTATACGCGGCTGATGGCAAACTTCACAATCGTACGTAAAAGCTTCGCAAAAATCGAACATACATTTTTATTCGTTGACTGATTGACATCTGCGTATTATGACAGATACCTGACTAAATTGCCTGTATCTTGATTGTCCATTAAGATTTTTTTACATTCTCTCAAATTACAAAGACGGCTCTATGGAATTTTTCAAAAAGTATCTCTAGTTCGCCAGAAGTTTAACGGGGGCTGTAGGAATGTTCTTTCGTTCTATGCTTATCGCGATTATGGGTGAAACGAGTCGTCCGTGCAAATTGGAACTGGGAATTAAAAGTTGACGGAAATTATAGTCGAGATCCGACGGAGCTTCCGGTTTTACGTAGATATAGCAAGCACTACCGGAAATAACGGTGCCAACCCGCTGGTGAGGAGGGAGTGGCTGCGCTTACCGACACTCGCTGCCACCAAGTGTGGATTCTGCTGTGAGTGATTCCCAAGGTAACTTGTAGGGACATTTTATCCCTTCGGCATCCCTTTGCAGGAGAGGAGGAGGATCCTACCCCCAGAAAAGGGGAATCCCCTGGTATTCAATTATCCACCCTATGCCAAACTATGAGCAACTAATAGCTTGGTCGGTCGAGTGGGAAGTTATAATTTGTTGGGGGACGGACAGACGACGATGTGGGTATATTTTTACAGGGAATGGGATTCTTCGATTTTTTGGAATTTACAAATCTCTCCAACAGCAATATCTCTAGTATACATAACTGGCACAAAAAAAAAGGAACAATGTTTACCGAAATCTTAAAAATAAAAAATTAATAAATTCCCCATGTAAATTCCCACCAATATCAGATTCAAATACAATGACGTAACCAAAAGTATAAAAATATCCATCAAAGTGCAAATAAAGCATGATCCCAGGGGTTGTCCAAGTGTTGCGCATACCGAATATAAAAACCACCCCTGCTTACTATTCTATTTCTCTCCTAGGCGACCCTCTGACACTTTTCGACCCTTGGAATACCTTCTCTACCAAGAACCAAGGTGTGAAAAACTTTCACCAGGAATGGAAAAGACAAGTATCGTGGATACCTCGAAAATCAAATATGAATAAGTAATGTGTATGTAATTTAGGAATTTTCAGGACTAAAGTCAGTTCGATTTCTTTTCGCGAGGCGACAGACAGAAGAGACAGGCGCACGTGTAACTTGGTCCGGAATTGGCCTGATCGTTCCCTAGGGAAACCGAGGGGAATCCCCGACGACACGTCAGAGCCAATGTAGCCAGACGATTCCCTAGATAAAAAATGGATCCAAAGATAGCGTCGATTCGCCTGAGTCACTCGACAGGAATAAATAGCATGATGCACCGAGGGACGTCGTTCCCAATTGGAGAATTCACTAGGAAAATAAGAATTCTAGTAAATTTTAACCAACAAAAAATCCTACAACCCTATAGCCTCTACACTGTATTGCCATACAGAGTGTCCATGCTGGTAAAGGTGAAGAATTATATAAACATAACATGTTTGGATACCGATGGAAACTAGCCTGAATTATATACGGTGGAAGAGGCTCGAATGATACTGCAGAACTTTCAAATGGGAATAGTCAGAGTTGCCAACTGAAAATCCACCACACGTTTTCGTTAATCCGTACCGACTATAGCTCCATCCTGTTCTGTTGTTTACGGCTGTCCAACGTCGCCCAGAATTGGCAGACCCGTATAGCAGAGGGAGACTGTGTCAAGTGTCGAGTAGAAACGGCAAAGTTTTCACCCGCGTAACCAAGCCAGGGGCTAAGAAGACTTGTAGACGCGAAACACAGGGTCGACAATGAAGCTGGAAACGCCACAGTTGAAAATCAAACTAAAAACTATTGCGAAATCAGGAGCTATTTCAGAGCTACGTAAGTGCCCTAATTGAAACTTCAGAGCCCACCAGTATCGGTCAAAACGTGTCCCAAATTCACTAATCATGCACTTTTCCCGTTTGCACTCTCATGCAAAATGGACGAAAATTTCACGTTTAAATTTTCGTCCTACCGCAGGTTTTACTGGAAAATTCAGGCGATTCAACGATCGACCGAGCGTATCATCACGTAATACGGCGAAAACCAATAGGTAAAAAGAAAAAACATGCAATTCTCTGCAATACTTCACGCGTTTCACCGCCAATTATGCAAAGTTTCACGCGAGCGAATGGGTCCGTATGATTTTCCGAGATGACTGTAATCTGGTCCATGTCGGAAAGGAGCACTAAAAAACAAAATTTGCAATAAAAACTTCGGCTCGCATTTTTTTCAGAACATTTTTACCACTTTTCATGCATCTTTTTTCCGCCCTTCTTTTACGGTCATAGCGTCCGGGGATTATGGTCGCGCCCCCCCCCCCC
>NW_014332892.1:2817343-2817628 GCF_000341935.2 Cephus cinctus
CCCCCCCCCTACACTCAACCACTCTAGGGAATTTAACGGTCGCCGTGTACGGCGTTCATTTTTATTTTTTTTTTTTATATTCCCTGGCAAAAGCGTACACTTCGAGTTTACGTGTTTCTCTGTCTCAAAAAAGAAAAAAAAAAAATCAGCAACAAACCAAAGCGTCGTTTCTCGTCACGGCCAAAGACTATTCCACGCCGACGGGGGTCTCGCCGACAGTCGAGGAAGCTCGTAAAAATTCATGGAAAAAAAAAAGTTCCAGGGTTGCCGCGCCTAATTGCGAAA
>NW_014332892.1:2818987-2821804 GCF_000341935.2 Cephus cinctus
GGGTGGGAGGGGGGGGGGGGGAGGCGTGGGATAGGTGGATCATTACCGAGGGTTGCTGTCTAAAGATCACGATGCGCGTCTGGAGTTGCCGCGCAACCCCCCTAATGGGGATGATTCTCCTTACCCCCCCTCCCCCTTTCCCCCCGCGTAAAACGTCTTTCAGATTTTTCACCCCTAACCACCAAGAAGACCAGTCCTTCCTTTCGTGCACGTACTATACCCTTATTCTAAATTAAAAACGTCACCCCCTATATCTAGTACGGTCTGAGCTTGATGAATTTAACGATAAGCCACCCTTGCATTAAACTCATAGGTTTTGGGTAACCCTATTTTGAACCCTTGGGTTTTGGGTATTTTTAATTCTGGTAATTTGGCCAAAAAAGGAATGCATTGATTATCGATCAATTAGAAAGTGACAGTAGTCGAGAGGACAGGGCCGTACCTTTTCGTAGGGTTTTTATTTTCTTGGCCCAAGAGCCGAGGAGAGGGAAAGAGAGACAGAGGCGGGGAGAGAGGGGAAAGGAATCCATCGAAAGTGTCACAGTCTTCGCTCCCTCGGAGACAAAAGAGACTTGGAAACCCACGAAAACTTAACCGCGCAGGTCAAATTCGCTCGTTGCGACAGAAGCTTTACGGGCACTCGGCGGTATCCATTAATTTATCGTCGCCTCGCGTCAGAGTTCACAGGGTGGCGAACAAAAAAGCCGCGAAAATCGAATACATTTGTGAAAGAGGGAAGTGAGGGATGAAAAAAAAAAAGGAAAAAAAAAGGGAGCCGTCGAGACCACACAATAAGAGTCAAAAGACAAGGACAACGGGCGTGGCGAGGAAATTCATGAAAACCACCCTTAGGATTGGATCGTGCAATGGTACATTGGCACGCGTGGAAATATTTCTCGGGGGTGTTCTTCATACGTTGGCACGTGCCTTGCTTGAAACCGCATAGTGCGAATGACTTGAGCTAGTGGGGCTTGTTGAAATTTCCTCAGCAGGGACAATCGTCCCTGTACGCCTAACGCAAATTCATTATCATGCAGAAACGAGATACTTAAACTTTGTTCTTTGAAATGTAGCCGGTGCGTTTTGTCGACCCTTAATTTTAATTCTCGCAAATGTCAAAAGTGAAACGCTCGGTACGTGCGATGCGAAAAAGAGCGAATCGGCGATCTGGCCAAGGCTAAATTTTCGCATACCTTATGGCATCCGGCCAATCGTTCTCAAAGCAATTTCGCGAGTCTGCCGCGTGCGGTTCGTACGTTGCTTTTTGACTTTTAATTGCGGACCAAAAAAAAGACGAACAAACATCGTAACAGGGAAGAGAATAAAGGCCAAAAAAATCTACAGATTGAACGACTCGGCCTGATTGAATTACTCCGAGTACCCAGCCTCCCCCAAGTCCCACGATGCTGCTGACGTCGATTGAACACGGAATAACCTCGAGTGCTTGTAGAATCTCAAGGATAGTAGGATCCACGAGGAAGGTGTGCGAAGCTGCAAGGGATGATGCCGGTTAACGGGGATGAACGAGAGATAGGTGGACTTTCCGTAAATTCGTGGTCGGGAGGAGGAGGGGGGGGGGGCTGGTCCCATAGAGAAATAAAAAAATAGGGGTGGCTCTCTGTCAATTTTTTCGAAAATTCTTTATCCAAGAATTTCAATCGATTTCGCCGGACAGAGTAACCAAAAAAAAGGAGGGGTACAAGGGATTTTTTATGTTCTTAAAAATTTGCAAAAACTACCCTTACGAAAATTTCAAAGTCTTCCTTATCACAGTATGACTTTCTTCGTAAAGCCGCTTTATAAGGCTTTAATGCAGTCCTCGATCCACGGAGTATTTAAATAAGGGTCTCCATACTCTTCCCTGAGGCTTTAAGGGTGAAAACGAAAATTCAACCCTACTTCAAACCGATCGAAAACGCTTAAGCGGGGCAAACAAGAGTTCAGGTACAACTCTTCGTCCCGATATCGCATGTACCCACGCCACGCCTGTTATATAATACATAGTTGGAAGACCCTTATACCCTAGGGCCTATTGCGGGTCGGCCCTTAATACTTGGTAGCGTTATACGTTAAGAAAGGTTAAAGTGAATTTTGACAAAGAGATGGCAGAGGGGGCAAGTGAAAAATCATCCCCTGTTGAGAGGCTCTTAAGAATTTCGGGGTTTTTAATGGTAAAACGGCCGATTCAACGTCATTGCTTATCCGTATGTAGTAAAGTAGCGACTTTTCATAGAAGTTCGTCCGAAGTCAGCCCGCCTACCCACAATTCAATGCTTCGGGGCCTCGACTCTGCGCGGAGTCAGATTTCGTTTTCGGATTTGTTGGTAACTAACGAAAATAATCTTGAGCGTCCCTGCCGCTGGGACGCGTTTTCAATCGAATTGACTGGCGACACGAGTCCTGCTGGATTTAAGGATTACCGTGGGATCGCTGGAGCGACGGTGGGACGATAAAATAAATTAAGGATAATGGCCTGCTTTTGGTTTCTCATACAAAATGGCCGTCCTATCTCGTACACAACTACGTGCCATCGACGCGCCAATATTTCGCTTGGGTTTTTAATATCCTACGGAATAATGTATATTTTCGCGTATGCCCGTGCACCTTGTGCACTGTCACTGAGAAATAATCGAAACAATGTATTAATTGCGAAATCAAGTTAATTGCATTATCCAGTCCTCCGATACCGAATAAAGGGGGGCCCGTGGTACTTTTCTCAGTCGTACTCATATCCAAGGGCTGCTTTTGGCAAGCAATAATAAAAGCCTTGATAAGATAAATTAACCGTGCTGCTGGCTTCTCGCTCGCAGCAGGGGG
>NW_014332892.1:2822040-2822943 GCF_000341935.2 Cephus cinctus
GGGGGGTGAAATCTTGCCAAAAAGGGTTCTCCAAATTTCATTGAGACGCTTCGAGTGTGTACGATTTTGAGAAAGGGGTAAGAGTACATTCTTGTTTTGGCACCCTTATAAATTCTAGCAACCCTTGCCAGAACCAAGTCGTTTGCAACAAATAAATGCAATTTGGCAATATGCCCATCGTAAGAAAAAAAAATTTCCATTTTTTGCCAAGCGAATAAAAATTTTTTAAAAATAAATTTAAATTCAAAAAATGCTCAGATATACAATTCACGTGTATTTTTTGTATTTCCAATATATTTTTCAACGATCATCTTGTCACAGGAGATCGTAGCGATTCGAAGAAATTTATTTTCAACAAATTTTCAAAATTCCCGCCTCACTCCCAAGTTATTTCGCAGCCCGGAAATCCTTTCGGGGACTGATCTCCGCTTATGGGGATTTGATGGCGAGGGGCGGAAGGGGGGGGGGGGGGGAACGGCGAGTCCGAGGGTAGCATTCTTCTATCCACAAAAGGATAGGAAAGTGCAAACTGAGAGCCACTGATGATGGCGGGGCGGCGATGGTTGTCATGGCAACACGCGAGCTCGCCCCCAGGGCAACCCCAGATCTACAGGGTGTTTCGATCGTGTTGTTACCTTTCAAAAGGTAACTGTTTTGTCGAATCTTCAAGACGATTCAGTAACGAAGGTACACCATAAATTTACACCCCCCCCCGCGCACCATAAATTTTCCCATACAAATAAAATATTGCATCAATCCAAAAAAAAATTTTTTTTTATTCCCCCCCAAAAAATTTCCATTCAAGTAAAAACTTTTTCTTCGCGTTAACAGAAATTGTCTGCACGTTAGAAATTCACGTTGCCACGCCCCATGTAACAGAAAAAAAAAAAAAAAAAAAAAAAA
>NW_014332892.1:2822980-2825344 GCF_000341935.2 Cephus cinctus
AAAAAAAAAAAAAAAAAAAAAAAAAAAAAAAAAAAAAAAAACTACCCCGCAAGACCCCTGCGCCACGAAGCGGCAGAAAAATTATTATTCAAGTGGCAGTCTTGATACTCGAGGAAGATCACTTTTCATTGGAGGGATACAGCAAGAGGGTGGAAAAAGCCGTCTGACGGTCGTCAACGTCAAGTTCGAATAAGTGATAAGATAAATTTCAAAATGTTTGAAAAAAATCATCCCCCCCCCCTCCCCCCACCAGCCACTCACCGACAACAGGCCGCGCACAAGCCACACGACAAATACATACAATTTTGACGACCCCGTCGACTGAAACGACCTGTAAGATTTGCTTCACCAATAAAAAAAAAAAGGGACTCTTTCTCGAATTCCCCAGAAACGGGAATAAAAACGTCACAGCTTCTCCAGCCAGCGGCAAAAATGAGAATTTCTTTGGCGTTTTCCAAGACACGAGACGCGAGTCGTTTCTTTCGACATTTTTCACCGGTATGGAGGTACAATGCTCTGTCCTTGTCTCTCTACCGTCCTCACCCACTCGTCCTCTATCACTCTCTCTCTCTCTCTCTCTCACTCTCACACGCGCATTGTCCCATGCTCAGCGACGACGATTCCTTCTCTATTCGTGCCCTTAAGCACAATCCATACACAGAGCTCTGGAACAAGTGAGAAAAATCTTGAGGCTAAATGTGCACTCAGCAGAAGTAACGATAAGTGGGGTACCTGAGGTAATAACACAGGTATGTGTGTGTGTGTGTGTATATATATATATATCCTCCGTGTACTTTCTGCTTAGAGGTAAACAACGTGGTTAGACAACACAACATGCGGGGGTCTGAGACGCGTGAAAATTAATCGATTGGTACTTGTGAAATTCCAAAGGGTTAAGGAAAATGGTATGTACAATTGTAAGGACGAAATATACCCATGGACCAAGGAATCACTGTCATCTTCCAAGCTCATCTCTAATGACAGTAAAAAAAAAAACGTGTCTCGCGTACCCAAGAATTACCTTTTCACTGAAATAGCCTCTTGCGCCATATGATTGATGACGCTTAACGAAATTCGTTAACGACCCGAGCTTAATTGTTCGCGAAGTTCGGACAGCCGGGGTAATACCGAGGTCATTAATTTATAATCAAAAAAATAAAACTAAAAAATTTTCTTCATCATCGGCTTCAAAGCATATTTTAATGACAATGATGAAAAATTTTACCCGCATTTATGCCTCTACCAAGTTTCTTCTCTGGCACGTGGTCGGATGACAGCTGTCAGATTTGACAGGTGGGTTTAAAGTCACAACAGCTCGTGTACCTATGGAGTTTTGTTCTATCGGCCAATGACAAAGTAGAGAAGGGGTCGTCTCTCGGGCTAATCGGGCTCGAACGTATTTTCATTCACCCTTATATCGGCAGGGGGCGGTAGAAATTGTTCAAAACGACGAAATCGAGCGGGTAATGATTTTGAAAAAAAAAAATTTACCCCGAAAGATAAATGAATATTATGCTGATATGCAAATTCTTTGGGGTAGTTAAGTCGCTTCTCGTAATTCCTCTTGAAAAGTGGTTTAATCGCTATCGAGGGGCGCGGGGGCTCTATACACCTGCAAGCCAAGAAAGGGGTAGGTTTTGTGAGAAGAAAGCACCGGGAGGGGTGTACTCTCTCTCTCTCTCTCTCTCTATATATATATATATATATATAATATATATAATACACGACAATATACGTATATAGTGGCCTGAACTGCGGGACAAGGGTTGGAGGGTAGTTAGCCCCGTTGCCATTCATTACCTTGTCAAAGGTTGAAGTTTAAGTGGAGCAAGAGAGCGCGAGGGGGTGGTTTTCCCGGCATTGGACGAGGCCCGGGGGTAGTAGTAGTAGTAGCAGTGCTTCGAATTACCCTGTTGACAAATTGCTCGTTAAAATTGCCATCGTTCGCCGCTATAATTATCGGCTTAATCGAGAAAAAAAAGAGGGCGGGGAGGGAGGGGGGGGGGGAGCCAAGAAATTTTTTTTTTCAAAACCAACTCCTGCACGCGAAAAATAAATAAGGGTAGAAGGAAGAAAAAGAAAGAAAAAGAAAAAAGAAGAGAGAAAAAATTGCAAACTTTTTCATCCTACCGCGAGACCAAAGCAACCCCTCCCCGCGATTCCCGTGTACGGGGAGGCTAAGAAAAATGTACAAGTCACCCAAGTCGAGCAGAAGGGGTAGTTTTTATCAAAAGCAAGGCCACAGCGAGAGCAACCCTCGTTTCCGCATTAACTCAACCGCTTGTCCTTAATTTTCCTCTTCTGGCTTCTCTTTGGCAGGGTTGTCTCCCATTTTGTTTCGAGAAGAAAAATTAATCGAGCAAC
>NW_014332892.1:2825475-2825671 GCF_000341935.2 Cephus cinctus
AACCCACTCTAAGTTAATATCGATAATCGAATCGACAGCGCAACCCCCTCCTACCCCCCGGAACTCGACAGGTGCGAATAACGCAAAAGGCGATTATAGCTTTTTCGCACAAAGAGAAATTTTCGGTGATACATTTTTTTTTTTCAATATAATCGCACAAATAGTCCACCCCCGCCTCCGCTACTCTCCGATAATA
>NW_014332892.1:2825772-2830004 GCF_000341935.2 Cephus cinctus
CCGCCTCCGCTACTCTCCGATAATAATATCAGTACGATACGTTCGCCCCCCCCCCGGCCCTCTCTAACCGTGGGAATTCAATTTTACCAAAAATTTTCACTCAATTTCCCAACAGACGTTTCGTCAGATTCAGTCGCCATTTTCAAATACATTCGATACGTTCACAATGCATATTCAATTTTTACCCGTATATATATATATACATATATATATATATACATATAGACACACATCCACCTATATATACCGGGTGGATAAATTTGTACATGCAACCGGCAGATCTTTTCCGAACAGTCGACAGAGCCAGCCAGTCAGCCAGTCAGCCAGTCAGCCAGTCACCCCTTTCACTGTACACTTTACACGTACATACATGCACCCCTACCGCGACCCACTCACTATACCTAACCCTTTCAGGGTACCACAGTACAGTGACATACGCCGATGCACCTAGCCTACCTAGTAGACGACATACCATAACTGAACCCTTCCATTTACACGTATGCATGAGAACATGTCGCAAAATCCCATCGTCTTCCCACGTGAAAGCGTCGCACAATCCCACGAGCCTTTTTGTAGTCGCCAAATAGAAACGCAGAAATACCAAGTATACATATACATATATATATATATATATATGCGCCATACTTGATACGGACTTAAAAGCCTAGGAGGGGAGAAAGAGGGGAGTGTAAAGTATAGTGGGAGCAAGAAGAATTTCAATCAGTGTCAGCATCCCACTCGTAAGATTAATCTGTGACATTTCTGGAGCATCTCGAAGACATTGGGTCGTTAAATAGAAAACAAAGATAAATAAATTTATTCGATACCCCTATTAAGTGATTATAGATATTAATGAAAAGCACGAACCAAAGGACGAGAGTCTTATCACACTTTTTCACGTTATCGACGATCGCGTGTCGCGACTGACCGCACGTGTTACAGCGTTACGAACGAATCGTGCTCGCGTGTCCCGTCCATGTCCCTGGTGTGACGTTGGGACGCGCGTCATTACGAGCAGTAAGCTATCGGCCGATTTTCCTCTGGTCCGCAAGCCGAGTTACGTAAGTCTCAGCTGACACATCGGCCGCTGACACTGTGAATTCAATTAAGGCTGCCCCGCGACTCCCGAGCGTCGCTCGAGTCGATCGCTAACGTGTATACGCACCCTAATTACATTTGGGGTAAATGCATGAGTCATTGAGGAATCCTCGTAGTGGATTCTAGACAATTGTTTACAAGGTAAATGCACTTAGGGTGGGTTTCTAAGACGAGCATGAAAAAAATGAAGGGAAAATATATATATGTATACACACTGTGGAGAGATCATAGGAATTCGATAGGCATTGCCCCGGAAACATGATTGATCGTAACGCCGGTGTCCGGTGAGGCTGGAATTTTCCACCCCGGGCGAAAGCAGCGTCATAATTCATCGGGAGAGATTCTCATGAGAGCGACGGAAAAGCGTTCTCACTGGGAGCGACCAACGTGCGCGTGAAAACAGGACAATGACTGCTGCCGTACAAACGAATCGCCTTTTGAAAATTTAAATATTTTTAAGTCGGCCGCCAGGTTCGCATAGGTCTGATGTGCTGTACTAGGGGGGGCTCTTGGTTTTATACTGTCTGTCTCTTTGGCGTTAACGCGTTTTGTCGCGCGTTGAGGACTCGCACTTACGCCGGCCCGTACTCTGGCCTGACTTTTGTCAATACGAGGCTTTTTCCCACTGTCTGCGACAGTGTTTCCATTGAAGGTACGACGGGTGACTGTAAAGTTGTCTTTTTCAAAGTGTCGCCAAGTTTTTAAAAGTACGTTGACACTTGAAACGGATATTTAAGTGAGGTTACGAAAGGCGGGAAATTTGAATCGTTACGTGCAATGGTCAATTGTCGCTCGGCAACGATTCTACGAGTCTATCGTTAACGGGGGATAACGGTCCGAGGTCGGATCAAGAATTATGACGCAACAGTATACTGTTCCTCCAATTGTAATTTCACTAGATATCGCAAAACTACAGTGCCAGTACCTATGTACGTAGATAGGGTGACTTTACAATGAGCGACTTCGAATGGGTGATATCCTCATGCAGGGAAGCAGAGCACGCGGGTGCACTAATCCGATCCTACTGATCCTTATAAATAGTTGACTCGGTTTGAATCACGAGGCCTTGGCCCCTCTAATTAAACGGTAATCTGTGTGTCGCAGCGCTCCATGCGTGAAAATAAGGAACCAGCTGACGACGTAGGGGAATCCCAGCGGATATCGTCGGGATTTAATCTGCTGCGGGAAGGAACCGCGTCCAGGAGAATCCTGTAGGATTTTTACTGTAGATATGAACCCCAGGGACCGGCGTCGCGACGACCATCGATCAGGATTGTCAAGTGTGGCTATAGGCGTAACCCTAACGAATTGCCTAGATAGGCCGAAGCGTTGAATGGGGAGGAATTAAAAATGCAAAAAATTTCATGAATTTTCGAATTCACGAATAATTTATGTACGAACAATTTGGAGTTGTAAAAAATTGACTTTTACATATTTCACGTAAAATCTTCGCGATTGTCAAAAGTACGATTTAAAAAAATGAAATTTTCTTTACTGTACAAAATTCAAAAATTTTTTTTTTTTACTACAACTAGGTATACCGGTATAACGTAGTACTTCTGTGTCGCTCGTAAAGCGTCAGCGGGCTGTTTCCAAAGAGGCTCGATTGTGCATGCAATCAGGGAGGCTTAATGAAGCTTCTGCGTGACGGGAAATTCTGGTAGCTTAATCCGATTTCGTGTCAGGGCCGTAACAATCTCGATCGGCATTAGACCAAGCTACTTGTAAAGCTTGTAGTTAAGTGAGAACGCCGCTTGAAATTTCGTTTCGCAGTTCTCACGAGGTTTCTAAAAATCCTTAGAACCGATCCTAATGAGATTTCGTCGACTTGGTTGGTGGTTCGCGGAAAAAAAAAAAAAAAGAAATCCTTAATTCCGATAATGCTCGCTGGCCTATGAGTAAAAGACACTTTTTTACGACATTTTTTTTTTAAACGTCGCCCCCTAGCAACCCCTCGATACTGGCAGCCTTATCCACTATACGCGACGCTTCATCAAATAAAAACGCTGACCAGAAGAAATATGTATATCGTGATGAGAAAAAAAAAAAATTTTTGTTAATTTTCCACCAACCATTAAATCTTCACACCCCTTGCTGACATTGAGAATTAATTAAAAAATTTTGCTACCCTTTTGCGTAAAATTTCATATATAATTTAGGGACGATTTTTCCAACTGTTACTGTGCCTTTACAAAGAGACCAAAAAAAAATCTCTAATTTTGGTGCACCCTTAATTTATCACCATTTCCCTTCCAACCAACTACCCTTCCGTTGGCGTCCCATCCGTTGCCCTTTTACCTCCCTCTGGACGCCTCTCGTAAATCGATATATATGTATGGGCTTATATGTATACGCGTACCGATGTGTTTAAGCCACAGGACCCGTGAATAGCTTCGGTTTCGCCGCATTCCCATGAATTAATCTAGTGACTAGGGAATTTCGTTTATCTACATATTTCTTCCGTCGTCTAACCATTCGCCCTTAATTCGGCAAACGCGTACAAAAGAAGTAGAAATCAGGTACCAGGAACGTTAGATCGCTCGCGATCTAGGCCGTCACTCGAAATAGTCCCATTGAAAACAAACAAGACAGAAGCAGCCTCTGCGATGTTTAAAATCGTCGTGCTACGAGAGTCCAGTGAAAGAAGAACCGTTTTTGAAAATTTACAATTTTTCTTAAAATAAAAAAAAAAGACCTAACGGAACCCAACAATTTCGCCTATTGGCGAGAATCGTCAAGAAAAAAAAAATACAAAAAAAAACCCAAAAACCTCATAAAATTCACCTAAATCGCCAATAACAATTAATCCTATTATTTCTCATATTTCAGCCTCAATTCGTTCTGGTGCAATATTTAGCTGCGTGTCCATTGATAGAAATAGAAAAAATATATAAAATACACCTTGCTCTCGCCCACCCAATCCCAAAAACCTTTCCACTAATGGAATCCGTACGAGACCGTCAAGGCCCGGCATTGAATGACACGTAGAAAGGAAACTCGATGGATCTATCGTTCCGTCGGATCGCAATTTATTCCCTAGGAACGCGGCGTGACGAATGATAATTGGAATTTGACAAACGTCGGTATTGTCGTCGTATTTTTTTTTTTTTTTTTTTTTTTTTCCCCCCCCAAAA
>NW_014332892.1:2830071-2849009 GCF_000341935.2 Cephus cinctus
TTTTTTTTTTTTTTTTTTTTTTTTCCCCCACCAAAAAGGGAATGAAAATCCAAGGACCCACTCCTATCCCCTCAACGGTACGTTAAAAACTTTCCGAATCTTCGGATGCTCCATTGATCGACCAGACCGAATATATAGATATATATAGGAAAAAGCCAGCTAGGGTTAGCAACGTCATCAATCTCCAAAAGGGGAGTAGGGGAGGGCGGCAAGGGGGAGTGAACGCGAAGCGCACGTGTTCTTCATCTTTTCCTTCTCACCTTAAAAAAAAAAAAAAAAAATATACAATACGATATAGCACAGCGTACCGTTTACCGTGTGTCACGTAAAATTTCGAAAAAACTTTTTTTCCTCGCGTGGGAGCAACGGGCGACGATGTCGGAGGTCAGGTCACATTTGCGAGTATCGAACACGTGCAGCTATCCACGTGTGACCTTCGTCTGGATTTTAACGCAGTGACCCCAAATACGTCACAACGACAAAAATTTATCTCGCAGGCATCCGGGAATACATATATACGCAATGCGTGAGAGATTCGGATATATATATATATAGGATAGAGTGAGACGGAGAAGCGATAAAGAAACGATCAGTTAGGTACTGATTTACAGTGAGGGTTCCTAAAGGTGAAAAAAAAGAGTGATCAATTTTTTTTTCTTTAGAATCTGGACCAATCCTGTCCCGCAGAATTCTCAAATACCATTGAAATAAAGTCCCGTTCGAAGATTGGTCGTGTTGAGATAAAAAGGGTACTACTCGAATTCGCCTTCAACGAGATAATCCTTATCAGAGCTACCCTATTCAGATTTCACCCTTATCGTGCCGGCTCCGATAAGATCCTCGAAGAAAATCCGAGCCATTGCTATACTTGTCTTGAAAAAAAAAAAAAATTCAAAATCATTCCCCGTCAAAGCACGAACGTGTCACGTGGACCCCCTTGACGTCAGTGAAAAACTTGGTCCTATAAAAATTTATTAGCAAGCTCTCATACCAGCGCCATAGACAGTATCTAATTGGATGCTGTATTTACAGATCGCTGGGCACCATCTCTGAACTGAATTCGTGGTTGATTAAAGACCAAGGATCGCCGATATCCAATACGTATAGGTATACACCGTATACATAACCTTATTAAAAATATGAAATTATCCGTCCGCAAGGACACTCGTATTTTTCATGCGTCAAAGTGCGGGAAATTTAATGAAAATCAAGGTCCTACCTTGTCCCTGACGAATGATCCTAATTAGTAACGAAGTCAAAGGAAGGCGGAAGAGACATCAAGCGTAAAGTGATCCTTGGGCACGGTTGGGAAGTAGCGTTCAGGATCAGATACGACAAAGTCGGGTGTTCCCCGATCTGTTGGTAAAGGACATAAGAGGATGAGTGGCCTGGTGGTAGAGAAAGTCAGTGGGTGTCATTCAATCCAGCAGGATCCCTCAAAAGCTGTGGGTATATCGATTGGAAATCCCGGCAAGGAAACACAAGCCAATGCAAGGTACGTGTACAAAGATCGTATTTCACGGGGACGATCGGTACATCGTAAAGTCTGTTTGTTTTGAGATGAAGAAGCATCAAAGAGAAAGATTGATTGAGGTTAAAGAAGAAATAAAATATTAAAGCCCGGTAGAAAAGGATTCGTTAAGAGATTAGTTTTATCGTGTTCGACGGTTGACCCGGTTAGAGCAGACTGTAAACAAAGACGGTAGTAACGGCAACGGACGTTTGGCGCCACCGTCGCAGGAATACGAATCAACGTAGAAAGCTGACCGAGCGTCGAATTTTCGTACCCGCGAGTAACTTTTCCGAGCGAGCGCGACGGCGACAAAGTGAACGAAGAAAAAGGTAAAAAAAAGATAAGCAAGAAGGACAAGGGGAGTATTAACGCTCGACAACAGGGTGCGTCCTTTTACTACTGAAAACAGGACTACCGGTGCCATGGCAGAAGCCAGCGGCGGCCATTACGGGCCGTCGACGTCTACGATCCCCCGTCTACTAGACTTCCCTTCGTTTGTCCCCGTATTGTGTTGACTTCTGCTTGTCTAAAAATAGAATCCAACAGGAGGCGTATTATAGATGCATCCTGTGTGCACGGCAAGGTGGCAAGGCGCGCGCGTCTGCCACGAAAATAAAAACGTGACGCGAATGCAGCGCCGGTATCTCTGTCACGTGTTACAAGTTGAGCCATAGAAAATTTATGGAGAATAAAAAAGACACCTCGTTCCGTATGGTAATATCGTTAACACTTAAAAGACTTTCGGAATCGACCTCTTCGATATCGAGTCTCATTCGATCCGAACAAAATTTAAAAAAAATCAATAAAATTCAAAATCTCTAATTCTCTCCTGCAGCAATTACCAATGATAATTATTTTAATTGTAATACTTTGATATTGGATATTGCCTGACACAGTCCCACGGTCGGTACATGTTTTATATATTTAATGAAAAAAAAAAAAGGAATTTCAGATAGCGTGTCAAGAACGTCACAAGTGACTCGATAATATTCATCTAATCGACATAGCTACTCGAAACACGTGGGAAGCTCAGTAATCGTTACACGCGTATCACGTATATAGCTACACGTGTTAAGCTCAAGGAAGATATATATATATATATATATATATATATATATATATTCACGTTATAACCATAAAGCCCGTGTTGGCTGTCAGTGGTGCAGTGGTGCCTGCCAGGATTCGATGCATATTTATGACGTCAACTTGATGCAGTTCCAGAGGTGTTGGGATAAGTGGGTTTATTGACTTTTTTGGAAAAATTGGAGAATTGGCCGTCGGTGCACTTGATAGCTTTATGTAAAAGTTGCAACTTTTGTTCAAAACTGAAAAGGAGTTGACGATTGTCAAAAATAAAAGCAAAAAATTGATTTTGGACATTAAGGGGGCGCAGCATCCAATTCTTATGGCCATAACTCGACCACGTGGTGGTTGCACATAAAAATAGACACAGACCTAGGGGAGTATTGGCACGCGTGGTTGTTATGGCAAAAGTGACTATTGGGGTGGTTTGTGGCTACTTCGCTAGGAGGGGATGATCGCCTATATATATATACACTGGGCCCCCCTGCAGTTTTGATAAGCCTGAAGGAATCCGGCTGTACGTTACTTTGCATACGAATATAAATGAAAGATTAATCAGTAGACGTCATGTAAATTACGTCAGAGCAAACGACCAAGTGAGATGGAGAAGAGACAGATGGATCCCTTAATTTCTACAAGTCACCCCTTGCGACAAGCTAATTTAAGGCTTTCCATATTTTCTACTAGGAAACAAACGGAGAATCCTACGGACGTAATTACAAATTTTCGTTATACAATCAGGAACCGTGTCATTACAATGGACCAGGGGGACGTTGATAAACAACGAATCTCAATGATAATGAAAAACAAAATATATCGTTAGAACCAAAAATCCACCCCCTCATATTTGGTAATTAAAAATCAACTGGAATTATAATTGTTAATTTACTGCAGTTAGCAGGTGTACGTGAAATCGGACGAAAAGACATATTCATATAGCAAGGTCCATGATTGATTATAAAATAATGATAACAGGACACTCATTGATCCGGTATCACGAGCGATCAGAAAATTGATCCCAATCGATCGTATTCGATGATAATAAAAAAATCTTTATAGTTTCGTCACCGAGTATTAACCCGCATGGTATCCTCGGATCATCGTCATTCCATCATCTCGGGATCGGCGTCACGATCGAATCGATGATTAATGGCGTATAATTATTTGAGAGATCCTTGATCAATCTTCCAAGAGTGACCAATAATAATCGTCATAATTACATAATGGCCCGACAAGTTAACTGATCGATCAACACTCCTGTCATATATACGCATAAAGTTGCACAACGTTAATAATTCCAATACAGACTTCGGTCATTCGACTTGAATAACTCTTCAGCCGAATGCTGGTAGCCCGGTCTTGCATTATGAAAGCCCGCGTTCCCTATAAGGCCTGGATATTCCAGGCAATACAGCGCGACCGCTCGACCTGCCCCCTCGTGGCAATTCCCGGAGACGGACGTGCGGATTATTCGCCTCGTATTTAGATCACGCAGGCTCACAACGCGACGCAAAGCTGTCCAATGAGAAACGTGATGTTTGCACCAGCAACGTATCATAATGAAATTGATATATAATCAAATACAACAAAGTTCGGTGCAGGCCACTTTCCATTAACCGGAACGAGATTTGAATTTGCGATAAACGTGCCGCTGCGATTCATAAGCGACGTACTGAGATCGAGACTCATCTAAAATGCATTATCCTGAACCGATACATGCGATTTGAGCGCCACGGAATAAAGCGGCGGTCTAAACAACTACTGTCCACACGGGTCTTGCAGAGCGATTTGATTTTGTGAATTTTTTGGTCAAATTACAGTCGCCACCCAAAGACTATGGGACAGCGGTAATCCAAAGGGGATGAAATAAAAGAAAAGCCCAGTAGCAAATCTCCCTGCTACACTCACTCCAATTTCATCCCCCCCTCCAACCCCTGCATATAGGGTGGCTTCGTTCAGCCAGGGATGGGACACTAAATCGCGACAGCTCAGCACTATAAAGCAGAAGAGAGTTTGGGGGGGGGGGGCATCTGGTGGCACCCCTAGGGTTCACTGGTTAGCTTCCACCCCTGTGTCTCACATTCTCGTTCCCCTCTCTACCCTGGTGAGCAATGCCAAAGCTAAGGGAATGTGCATTCCCTTCTATACCGCCCGTCTTACCACCACCACCACCCCTTTTATAAAGCATGACGTGCCTAGAGAGAACCTGGCAAAGTGTGGCATGAGAATTACCAAGACCCCCTCTGTCAATAGCAACCCCTATATATATATATAGATACGTGGCATACAGCAAACCAACCCTTGCGAGGCCTAAAGTTACCCAACCCAGGAGGCCAAGGCACCCAGAGGCCACGCGCATCTTTATGGCTCCTAAGCGAATTGCATCAACCCTTCGAGTAACCTATAGCTATATATATATATACATACATTACATCACTACCAACCCCCGTGCATCCAGACTTCCAACGTCATTCACTCAATTGCTCGTACTTGTAATTGACACGTTTACGAGGTACCTGCTATACAGTAAACCCCGTGCGTTTGCCATGTGGCATTTATTCATACAAGAATCTCCATGGGGATGATTTACGTTTTCTCCATGAATAATGCAAACTTACCCCGAATGGCTATTATTTTGAGCAAATGGCGGCTAAGTCTTTGCCTGCCACTGGGCACTACCGAAATCTCCTATAGGTATACCAAATCGACGTCTGGCCGGTGCTTTCAATTTCAGAAGCGTGTTGCCTGTCTACCGTTTCAAAGGAGAACAGACACACAGGGACCTGGGCCAGGGTTATACCTCCAGGTTGTGACGCCATGGGATTTATTTTCGTTGAATAAACGCCAGCACGCTTCGCCCCCGTATCGCCTGCGGTGTAAGATTCTCACAGTAATTCTTTTTCTGACAAGGTACCGCCCCTTCTTTTCACCAAGGGGATGCTGCTCCGCAGCACGGGTGCAGCACAGCAATCTTCGAGTATAATAAAAATCCCATAAGTGCATTCCATGGTTTGTCTACTGTCACGGCAGACACTCCCCTGTGTCTTATTCATTATGGCGGCAGCCAAAGGGTTGAACGATGCCACGTAAACAATCTTTTTCCAGCCGCTCTCAGCAGAATCACTTGTCAACCCTTGCCCTTCTACTTTCTCGTAAAGGGCTTGGCTTGGGATGCTGCATGGGATCGAGGCACTGTCTCTCCTACATCCCTTCGTCTTGAACTTCGAGAAGGGTGGAGGACTGTGCTTCCGGTGCAGATAGACTGCAATGCCATAATTTGAGAGTCAATGGACGTGTTAAGACAAAACTAGCCCCCCTTGTTTTTCAAACATCCCCTTTTTTTGTTTATTATCGTTACTCGCGCACGAGGCGTGGGAAATACTTAGTATTTTCTCGTCAAAGCCTGGATTACGTAATTACTGCGCGTTGTTACTCGGCTGGTGATATTGATTTTTTTTTAATTTTGCAAATTAAGGGAAAACTCTCGCAGAAGGTGCAGTTCGCGTGGTCGTTAGCGAAAGAGTGAAAATTTATTGTCCCAGATGATTGCCGTGACTCGCGCATCATCATTTTAATTGTAATTAACAGGTACCGTAATAAAATTGTACATGATCGCCCAGCTGTATATACAAGTGCGGTACAATACATGAAAATACGTACTAGCTTGTCCCGAGTGGCGGCCGAGGTCATTGGACAAGTAAAATATTGTCATCCAGCAGAACCGCGCACGAATTTTAACTTTAATGACCTTTTGTTGATTTTATTTCGATTGCCAAATGGCTGCCAGACGCATCTGCACTCTCTATACGTGAATTCTGCTGCTCCGTGAAAGTTCAGTGTTAAAATTGTATTAGCAATTAAGTCACACGTACTTCTCACTGTGAATACGTCAAAAGGCGACTTGGCTGTATATTATCGCGCTTGTCTGCCATTGTTGAATACAATGGGAACAAGGAAATACGATTCTCATTCTTTAATAAGTAACGGCAAAGTTTCACTCGCTAAACAAGACAGTCTCACACTTGACTTTAGCGACTAAATTACGGAACTTTTCGTTACACGGAAAGTGACTAATGAAAAGCATATTAATTACGTCTAATTGACGTCTACGTATTAATTCCAAATTCGAATTAACGTAACAAAGCACATTATATATGGTATACCTATAAATGTTTACCAAATAAAAATCAAACTTCAATTACCTCACGCTGCCTTTAATTAGTTCGTCATTAACATTTCATTATGTCACACCTGATCCCATTGCTCCCACCTGCTTAACGTCTGATATATTGAACTTAATGTTAGTATAAAGATATATTAAACTGTATAAATACCGGCTATTTTCATCGAACTTCATTCCCCTTCTAATTTCTCGTAGAAATTCAGCAATAGGTTACTGCGAATGCTGTTTTCACTTGTACAATAAGTAGTGTCACTGTTTCAATAAAATTATTTAATTGATCCTCGCGCACTCAATATTCACGTTACTTCGCGTTAACACGGCGATTAAACAATAACGATTTTGATTCATCGATAAATGTAATTGATCAAACACAGAAATCTACGTGAAAATCGCGCTTCACTGAGTTTATCACGAATATGACGCAGCGCCCGATCCACTCGCCGCAATGGCTCGAACGCAACTGAGCAGTGCCGGAGACAAGGTAGGGTGGGACTTCCACGCCAGCGCCGTATCGGTGATGTGACTACCCCCCACAGCTCTCACTACCCTATCAATACCACATACCAAGAAGATACTGGAAGCTGCAGCGTATTCTAATCTTGCGACAACATATATGTAGACAGATAATATGGAAGAAGACACTGAGTATATGTATATACAGTACGCGTTGAGTTTGAAATTGAAGAATTTTCAATATTTCGCACAATTCTTTAGTCGGCAATAAAATAGACAACATTATTAACGAGAATATTGCATGGAATTTTATAATAATACACATTGATTTATATGCAACCGAATTGTTGCATTTATGTCAAGCAGTACTTTAGCCCGAACTTCTTTTATCAAATTTAGGCTGGGAACTGTTTAATATGGAGACGAGCGGCTCTAGTTCGTTTGTTAAGGGTGGCTTATCTTACTGGGGTGACATTAGGGGAACGGTGTATCTATGTATTTATATGAACGTTAAAAGGCTTCCGATTTTATGGTACTTCTGGGTTACGCTTGTTGGTTACGTGTACGCTTGTCCGCCATTACTACTCGAGTCAATGTAAAAATGTACTGAGGTTACTTTGGTTTAAATTATTCGAAACTAACCGGGGAATTTAATGGAATATTCACTAAATTAATCACTGTCGAGAACGGCTTTCATTTTAAATGATTCTCATTTGTCGTACTTTCTTGTTTTCGACATTAAGGGAATAAAGAAATATGAATGATTTATATCATTAATTTGACTTACGCGGTACAAGCGGTTCGAAATGTACGGTAGACTCAATTGCGAATGTACAGCGTTTGACAAAAATGTCTTTGACGTTGATAAACAGGTAGGATTATTGTAATTACAACAATTGTTTCTCTCGCTTGATCCTTTTAATGCAATATTACTTATTTAATTGTACTGACGAGTGTCGTGATGCAATGGAACAGCTAACCTAGTCCTACGGATTATACGTTACTAACGGCGGACACTTGGGAGACTTCTGGGATTAACAAAGTTAATTAATGTTTGCTCTAAAAAGTGCTGATATTTCAAGCTATACTTGATAACAGAACTGGTATGTGTATATTTTTATATCTCAGAACGCATGGCTCCTATTTCTGATCGTAAAGATACGTCTTTACAGTGTCCACGTAACCATTATACGTAACCTGTAAAAGTTCGTCGTTTATCGTCTCCAACGAAAAGTATAACGTCGTCGTCTTTGATTGTCAGCATAAAAATTAAACGATCCTGACCCACATATGGTTAACGGAGGCTATATTTTTTATGGAGAAGAATTTCTCGCGTATATCTACGATTGTAAATGTGTAGTATATTTTTTGAGAGAAAAGAACAAAAAGTCGGTTGAATGTGTAATTAGATAGCTGAAACGTTTCCGGGGCTACCATCCTCTGCCAATATTTCGTCTCTGGACGGGAGCCAGGATAAATATCAATTTTATGACGTTTACGTATTCTTCTATTTGGTTTGGCAGTCATCTACCGAATCGATTCTACCGTTTCAGCATCCAAATTCAACGGAGTTGAAAATCAAACTGTTATCGTTTCATCAATTAAAAAAAGAGTTTCTAGGACATTACAAACATTATTTCACCGGTGCACACAAGGCGTTATTGGAAAATGATATAAAGGGTATCAAAATGACCGTTACTTTTGCAGGTATAACGATATGACTTTCAAGGAATCTACGCAATGCCAACGGAAAAGCATGCGCGAAATTTAAACTGGAAAACGAAGTGTGAAAAAAATGACGTGACGCGAAAGAAGAAAAATTATCAATATATCTTCGTTCAGGCAAACGAAAACGTGTCGCAAAAAAGTCGTAGTAAAAACCATCCACCACAATACTTTAACGAGGTAGTATTTCAATTGACTATATAAACCCAATATTCATGATCCTGTCTTCCTAGGTAGACGTCCTCATCCATTGGGTACAAGCATACGTGATCTTGTACCAACCTAACAACATATAAGCACGGTGGGACAACCCTCTAGATTTTATAATATCGATGCGTGGGCCCCCCCGGTAGACGAATTGGAGCATAACGTCTAGGCTTCAGCATACAGCAGTTGAAGGAAAACCGGAAGAGGAAGTATCCGCTAAGGGTTTTTCCAACTGGAGCGAAACACGTGAACCGGAAAGAATGTTAAATTGAATTCTGGACAGTAGGAAACTTTTAGACGGTACCAAATAGACCAGTAAATTATAAACAACATAAGGAATTTAAACAAGTATACAAAAAACTGAGGTAAAATTTATTTAAGTTTCTCCACGTCCATCAATCGATAATCAATGTAATATATTTGATGTCAATTGATTATCTATGCTTGAAAGAGTCTGATTTAAATGTGATGCTTTACTGTTCTTTACCACTCATTATTTTTAGTGACGTTATATTAGTTCGCACTTTGCTCGCCAGGGCAATGATGCATGTTAACGCGCGGAATTATTACCAGGCGCTTTATCTTCACATATGGGAGAAAATCTCCACGTTGTGTTTCACGGTCAATTTGCCACCTATCCATGGTCCGGTAAGTATCCGCATATGTACGTGTATACATTTAAATGTGTACTACACTCAAGCTACGTCCCTAAATGGAACAATATATGATTCGTTTCATGGCTCGTTAAGTACACGTCGCTTTACGTGTAGCAATGCAACGTTTACGTTTCCGCAAGCGTTTTGCATGATCAGCAACGACGTTTAACCGAGCGTATTCAAGAGGGTGGTTCATCTTTTTTTTTTAGGGAAAGCCACCCTTAACGTGCATCAGAAAAGTTCACGCATGACGTTGCATGGCGATGCACTTGGAGATGACCTTTTTTTACGCCGTATCGAGTCTTTTACTGATGTTGCTATAGTTCGTTGACTTTAAAATCCAGTGCATTTTTGCAAATTGCACATTTCTATGGACATTCTAAGGGTTACAATACCCCTTGTTGCTTGTTCACGACAGGGTATTTATGTAGGTACGAATACTCGTTGGTTATTTTTGTGCTTTTTCTTTCTAACGAACTAGGAACTTACGTGTTTTAGAACCGCTGGCACTGAGTGTGCGATCTTCGTAGAAATCCTAATGATTTGAAATACACAGAGCATCGTTACGCATATGTGGAAACGTACGAGTGCCCACGTACTTCGTCTACAACTCGTGAACATGGAAGACGTACTTTGGTACGAAGAGGTAAACTATTTATTTACGGCCCTTGGCTTAGAAATGGTTCTTTCACTTCCACGGTGAAATATTTTACTCGTACGTCTTTGATTTTATTGGCTGCCTAACGTTCCTAGAATATGGAACACGCAAGAGTCATATATGGGCTGCTAGGATATATCTTGACGGCGATCACGTATATAATACTGGAAGCAGAGTAAATGTGAATTACTGCAAATTTCTACATTCCAAGTAAAATTTGAATTTATTCATAATTTTTTCTCTTTGAAGCAAAGACTTTGATGTCAAAAAAGACACTTTTTGCCATCAATAGCAGAGTCATGTGAAACTCTTGAGAAAGTACAAGGTACGGTTGATCAAGTATAGAAACTTGTAAGTCTTGTCTGGCATAAGAAGATTGCATGGGGGTATTAGAGAGTATGTATACTTATTTGATCTATATATGTAACAGTAAACAAACTTCCTATAGGGAATTAAAAGTGAATCTCTAACCCAACCTTATACACCTCTAAAGGCAACCTATAATCAAGTATATATTTATAACGTGTACAAAAAAAAAAAAAAGAAAAATACGTATAAGCCTCATAACATATTTCATCAGAGAAGGTAGGTAGTCAATTGTTGAAGATAAGCTCATGAAGAAAAGAAAATATACGAAAGAAGAACCGCTAAGAATTTAACGTACGTCGGTGGCTCCAGTGATAACAAATAGTAAGGGATAGTGGGAGTTATTTATCCTTCTACCACCCCCTGTCTGCCATTCTTCTTACTTCCTACTTTCCACTAGTGGTTCCTCCCTCTAGGTTGGTACATCCTGTGACTAGCATACTAAACTACCCCCTCCATTCAGATAGTGGATAAAATCTAAATGTATTCACCACCAATTCAACAACCCCTTCAAATTGTCTTCCCCTTTTATTATTTCTATTTCCAAGCCATCTACTACTTTCTATCGTCCGCTAACTACCGGTTCTTTTTAGGGAAGTGATGTAATTTATATATAAAAAAAAAGTATATGATAGCATCAAAGAGTAGTACCAACGGAAAAACACAAGTGGGTGTTTTATACTTGCTGAAAGAAGTGAAGCTATACAAAATCATAAAGTAAAACTTTATAACGCTCCGTGAAATCGTAAACCGTAAATGGACTGACAGAGAAGTCGTTAAACGATTTCCGAGGATGACGGTGACTGGTTTGAAGTAGGCAGTAGTAATCAATGTTATTATATTATACTATAGGGGTAAAGTTATACTCCTTGCAAGTAGAATGTACGATTACTATCAGATTTAGTGATGGATACATTTTCGTGAACATTATTATAACCAGTGTTGCATTTGTGGACATAAAATCCCAAGGGATCTTGTATATATTCAGGTCTGTTGAAACTATTATACTGACTAAAATTTGTTTAAACGTAGATATTAAATGAACGAGCTAATTTCAGATAGTGAAGTTAGCACATTCACTTGATTCGTGTTCCAGAACCATCTTCAGACGATCCGTTTGTTCCTGGACGTAATCCTTCGCTATGGCGTACTATGAATATTTAGTGTGACACCATAAACATTACACTTGTACTAAACCAATTGATAGGTCAGTGGATAGTCTATTGTCCTGGCAACGAGGAGACGAAGTAATTGACACGCTGCAAAGGTAAAGGCAATTCTCAGTTTTCATTAGACAATCTAGTATGAACCAGACGGTACTCAGATTGCCGGGTAGAATTCATTTGGCATTCAATTGTTGTGTGAATCGGTAATGTTGTATCTGGCTTAGTGAATAGTCGTATAAGCGAAAGACTTATTCGCTTGAAAAGCTTTGTGACGAGATTTTATGCAGCTTGCGAAGCGGCTTCTAGTTTTTCGCTATCATTTTACCTCTTTTTTTTAACTTGTAAGTAATAAGTATGTCTAGTATTTACTTGTTGTCTTTTGTTCTGAGTTTATCTTGTTTTGTCATTTATTTTCTTTACCTGTTTATTTGTATTTTGCGGAAAAGGATTTAAAAAATGACGTCACAAGCAGCCTCCGTGGCGCAAGGGGTTAGCGCGTTCGGCTGTTAACCGAAAGGTTGGTGGTTCCAGCCCACCCGGGGGCGTTTCTTTTGACCTTAACACTCGTCTTTGTCCTTTTTGATTCTTTATCACGTTTGAGGTCAAGTACCAGCAGGCTCTTCAGATCTGAACACCTGATTGTTCATCTGCGTTAAGGCAGGTACAAACAGAAGGTTTATTGTTCTGTTATAGTCCTGCCAGATTATAATTAAAGACTTTCTTGTATGGGATATTGTGATTGACGTATGTTTAAGCTAAATTATCAATGGAATTTATTGGAAATGTTAGGTTAGACAAATTCATTTACGTGTAACGTGGCTAGGGTTTTTGATTTGCCGGGGGAAGTTGGTACGCATGTGATATTGTGGGCGCGGGAACTAAGGCATGCGGGGGATTCCCTTAATTTCTTCTTTGAGGACATGATGCTGTGGTCAGAGTAACATGTGACTTTTAGAAAGTATTCTATATTGTTAATTGAAGTTTTCGGATATCTAATACATTGGAGATATAATAGATAAATATTGAACTGTGCATATTCGATTGAATAACTACTGTAGAACGATAAAGTGCAACTAACACAAGCACTGAAATTTTGTTTCTTTGTACTGAGGTAGTACAGTACAAAGTACTATATTATTTTTAATGAAAGCATGATAATCACACATATTTCACACTAATGATGAGACTTTGCGAAAGGCAAAGTTAATTTTATACTATGCAGTGCTTACCACACTTGGGGTCTCTTGATTATAATTATGTGTGTATTACTTTATATTATTTTATATTTATATTCATGTGTGTCATACATGTTGCTAGATTTGTTAGTTTATATAATTTATGATTTATGTTTCTTTAATCCAATTATTGGTAATTAGATCCTTGTTACATTTGGTTGTCGCACATGCAATCTGTGCCTATGAAATTATATGTGAGTCCATATGGTCTGCCACGATTGAAAGTGAATTGAAAGAGAGATGCATAATGTATGGTATAGATTCTATTACCATTGATCCAAATTGACAGCTATAAAGGTTACCTTATAATAACATGGAATTATGTATGATCTTTTAAAGAGAAGGAAGATATTTTTGGATAACAAAAAGGTTATATATTTCTTATAATTAAAAACTATAATGAAGGTCTATAACGAGTAAGAGAATAATTATAAAGAAAGAATTGGATACAAAAGGGCACAACCTACTTAGATATTCCATTCTAATATTTATTACAAACTGTTTATTTTTATATTAATAATGAATTTAATGAGATCAATTTCATGAAATTAGAATCATTAAATAGCATTAATTAAGAAAAGGTTAATATAAATAGTATCAAGAAAGTCCTGAGAGGAATATTTGCATTTAAATAATTTATGCAGAAGTAAATTAGTTAACCTTATTACCAATTGCATTATCAGAGTATTAACAACTTATAACGAGTATCAAAATATATATGCTGTGCTCTGTACTTAATTCTTTTGTTTAAAGTAAAATGTTTAATTTTTAAATATTTTTCCTCATCGATTCCTTACAATCAACCTTAATGTTTAAAAAAAATGAATTGTGCAATGAGCAAAGTCAAAATTAAACGCCCAACGTGGGGCTCGAACCCACGACCCTGAGATTAAGAGTCTCATGCTCTACCGACTGAGCTAGCCGGGCATCTGTGTATCCAGCCTATCCATGTTTGTCTACAGTGTAGTAGCTAAAAATAGATGCATCTAATCACTTTAGAAGTAGGTACGACATCTATATTTTTCTTAGTATGAATTGAAATATTCATTCTGACATGGTACTTACGCAATATGAAATTATTGTAATAAACATTCACTGTTACTCCAATTCATGAAAATCTATGAAAATTTCAAATATAATCCTCGGTAGTATAGTGGTAAGTATCCCCGCCTGTCACGCGGGAGACCGGGGTTCGATTCCCCGCCGGGGAGGATTATTTTTGCTTTTTATACCCAAAGTTCTCAAAGTAATGTGAAAGATCAATTTCAAAACGCGCGATACTCGATCGCGACTTTCCCTTAGCCGTACCAAAACCTAATATGAATTTTTGGAGTGAGTAGCGCGCAGTAAATATACTAGATATCAAAGAGATATGAGAAAGTAGCAAATTAAATAAATGAATAGGGTTATTAGTTACACTTCAATGTTGATTAAAACGTCATTACGAACTGATACAGAAATAATATATTTTTTTCTTTCAGGATTGGAGTCATTGGGGAATTTCTACGCTCTATTATATTCTACCTGACATTATTTGCCCTGCCTTCTGGTCTTTCTTTTGAAGAATAAAGCCAATCATAGAACGAAGTAGAAACACCCTACCTTTTCAGTATTGGAAATTTTTGCTACCTGGGCTCCATTGTACTATTAATCAAAAAGCGGCAACTGGTATGAAAATCATATCTCAATTTGACACTTTCAAAGTCCCTCACAAGTGAATAACCAAACTAAATAATACATTGAATAGTAAAGCTGACAGATGTTTGTCGAATTTGCGCAAAGAAAAATTGTCCACAAATATTTCCACTGACAAGAAAATCGTTATTAAAAGGAGTACGACGCCGCTAATGTCAGAAGTCTCAAGAGAAGCTTAACGAAGCCCAAAGGCAAATTGAAAAGAATAACTTTAATAAGTAGTAGCTGTATCTTAACGCTGAACTTTCTTAACCACAAGATTACGAACCGTCTACAGAGTGGCAGAGAAATAGAGGGAGCAGAGCCGAAACTTTTATTACGAAAGTTTCTTGTCGAAAACCGAAGCGGGTTCGTGCATCGCATAAGTTATGCAATCGTGTAATATACCGCCGCTCAAAGAGTGTACAGTAGGTTTACAAGCGTAAGACAACTCTTAAAGCGACATAAATAACGAGCATTCGTTAAATGATTTATAATATACATACAATATGTAAATCCACGAGGATATATACAGGCTCGATAACCGCCTTTAAAATCGTCAGTATTATCACGCTGATACGGTTTATTGTTTAACGTATAAAATTCTTTAGTTCTCTAATATTTCACTAAATCCTGGAATAGCGCCAGCTCTCAGATAGTAAGCAGTGTGGGTTCGTGTCCGCAATGCGACTCTCTTTATATCCCATATAAATAGGACAGTTTATTGTGCTCGGATCTTTGCGCGGGATATTTTCTCATTCAAGTATTCTCATAGTAAACAATTATACTACTGTACATTACTTTATTGTTAGATAATATTATAATGCCTCGATAATGTTACTATAGTAAAATCCACCTAATTTCTGAAAATCTATAAAAAGTCCAAATATAATCCTCGGTAGTATAGTGGTAAGTATCCCCGCCTGTCACGCGGGAGACCGGGGTTCGATTCCCCGCCGGGGAGGATTATTTTTGCTTTTTACCATGTAAAAAGGATATCGCAGAAAAGCCAAGCAGAACAGCGAAATGTCGGTATGCTTGCCCTGCTTTCGAATTCACGCCTGAAGGTGCCGTCAGGACGGCGCCAAGCGTCGCGACGTCGAGGACGTTGCAAGGCGACGCAAGTAGTAGTAATTTTTTACAAGACTTTAAATATTCGTTATTGTAAATTTTAATTGAACTTAGCGTTAACGTTATGAATTCTTCAAGATACTTTATTCAATGTCAAGTCCTCGTGCTAGCGCGTATGAGTCTTTAAATATTTTCCAAGTATGTAAATTATACGCGTTTGGCTGATTCACTCGTCAGCTGGTTATCAATTGCGACGCTGATCATTGCAGCTGCGATAACGCTCGAGAGGTTGGTTACAGGTATAGGCGGACTCGGAGATATGTTCATTGTAGGAGCGCGCAAGAGGTAACGATAGTCGATTTTACTTAAAAAAAGAAAAAAAAATCTCACTCGACGAGGATGGGATTCGAACCCACGCGTGCAGAGCACATTGGATTAGCAGTCCAACGCCTTAACCACTCGGCCACCTCGTCTTGATTTTTCATTACTTTTTTAATACTGCGACCATACGCATTTTCGCAGTGGCAAAAAGGGACACTTCCTTGCATAAATGGAATTTATTAACATATCTTAGAACTTCAATGTATCAACGAACGTACCATGCTCGTGGTAGAATGTAAAAATTCGCAATGACTATTGTATCTGCGGTTATTCAACTTGATTCTTATAAGTCACTAGTTTAATAGAAGATATATCCTTTTATTTGGACACAACCAATATGGCCGTGCTGCTTTATCAAGGGAGCATCTGTTCATATTAAATCCTATTAAAACATCTCCATTCATATCGAATGAATGATTACCTAGTGCTGGGGCAGACGACTGGCTGCCGTTATTATTAAGGTCATAAATTCTTGTTACGTGGCGCCCTGTGCAAATCGTTTTCTTACCGCTAGTCCACACTGTGTAATATTAATGGCTTAGGTAGACAAAAAAGTATTCACACTGCAAAGTCAAATTGTGAATTGAATACTAAAATTTGCCTCTTATAAACAATACTGAGATTTTTTCTCATGAAAAAAAAAGGTCTGTCGAAGTCAATCAACATTGAATTATAGGAAATTCAATTTTGAATTAGCATCTATGTCTATTTTATAGGATATATTGTTTCTTATGGTCAATTAAGTACAGCCGTACCTTCTGTATCCTTGTCAAATTCCAGACAAGATAATTACCCAGCGATTAATCGACTTGAGTTCGAACATTTTCTTGTTTCCAGATATAATGGAAGTTTACTGCAGTTGACGCGCCAATTAGCCAATCCCTTCCTGACACGTAGTCAAGTTGCTGGGTTCTGGTACATGTAAATACATCCTTATCACGAAGTACGAATACAGCCGAGTGTATCCGAGAGTAGCCGAACTTGAGAAACACTATGGTTTCTCCATATCAAAGTATCAAAGAATGATCTTGAAAGTATGACAGGTATTTGAAAAATTCACAATTAACATTCAGTCCCATTGGCCTTGTCTTTTGTATAAAATTATAATACACAAAAATGTCCCGTTTCAGCACCAGGGTATCGACTCTTCCACGATGATCATCGTCCTAACGCCAAGAGGTCCAGCAGAAAATATCAAGCAAAATATAAGAATAGGCTGAACCCTCGTCGAAGATGCACATAGGCATGACCAAAGGATGAAGCGGATGAGGATGGTAATAAAGACGAAGAGGAAAGACCAAGAAAAACATGAAGAAGGTATCGCCACGTGCAGCAGACCGTTCAACCATGTAGGACTCAATACTCGTGGCGTCTTCTGGGTAATCGTATACGCTGACGGTTAAAATTACCACTCTCGAGGATATCCGCGCCGGAATTTACGTGGGAATTTCGTGATCGCGTCAGATACCTATACTTCAATGAAAAATCCACCCTGGTAATTCCTAACCTCCTTGACCCCGTGGCTCTGCGATGCCTCGAAGACGATCCTGTTCCACGCGCAAGAAAATACTCCTAGATATGACTTGTTAGCCCGTTCACGAATCTTCGTAGACCCTACGTGTGCATACATTATTACCATATGCACATGTACCGTGTAACTGGCACACCTGCCTACGATATAGGTACCCTTGCACTGGTCGTGCCGTATAGTTATAAGTAGCAGAGACACTGTATACTACGTTAGTGTAAACTCTATCAGTACCGGCGTAACCACGCACCTCACATTTTCTATATACAAGAACTTGCACGAAACCGAATAACGGAGCAGTGTAAGATGGCAAAAAGAATATTGAGGCAAAGAAAAATGATTCACAAGTAATAAATGTCAGGCTATAAAAATTGTCACAACTAACTAAGCCAGAAGACATTACGTACGACCTTTTGTAAATCTTTGTACTGCCAGAGTATACACGTTTAATGTATATTCAGTCTCATAATTATTTACTTTAGAGTCACTTGCGTACATACATTAGGCACTCAACATTGCGCCTTGGTTACTCGTTTACGTAGCAAATAAAACAATGCTCGGTTCGTCCTTCCATGGAGTGAAAGTTTATCAGGATGAGATCTGAACTGAGCTAGAGACCTCAGGAGGGGAAATGGGGGATAATGATTATTCTAGTAAATTCAATTCAATCTCTAACCACTCCCAGGTGTATTTATCAAGGTAGGAATAGGTCGAATGAACGAGAGAGAGGAGGATATGAGAATCTTAGATAAAGGAGAGGAGTAAAAAAGATTCTTTGAACTTGTTGACGAGTTTTTACGTCTCTGGACTTTGTGAAATATTTGTTATATCGTGTTAGGCTACATATATATATATATATATATATACATGTACAGTGTGTACATACGAGTTCACCGAGACTGAATTAAATGCGCGCTTGTACCTGTCACGATTCGTCGAACTTCTGAGTTACTGAAACGATCGGTAAGAACGTAAGGTGCGCGCGTGCGTTACGTATTTTTTTTTTTTATACATGTACAGTGTGTACATACGAGTTCAC